>NC_046223.1:96460983-96760983 GCF_009819885.2 Catharus ustulatus
AGAAAAGAAAAGAAAAGAAAAGAAAAGAAAAGAAAAGAAAAGAAAAGAAAAGAAAAGAAAAGAAAAGAAAAGAAAAGAAAAGAAAAGAAAAGAAAAGAAAAGAAAAGAAAAGAAAAGAAAAGAAAAGAAAAAGATGAAACTCTTGGAGAAATAACATGAACTAGCACCTACTGTGTTCTGACAAGATCTATAAAATCTACTAAAACACATCTAAGTTCCTTGTTACATAGCTTAAACTAGCATTAGCAAACAAATTTTTCTCTGAAAATATCAGCTGCTTACATGGATCCAATTTAGATTTTTCACTTCCCAAATGTGCCAAAAGCAAAAATGTTTGACAAAACAAGATACCTATGAGTACGCATATTTCCAGAGATAGGTGGCCAAGAAGCTAGGGCTGAGGCAGAGGAGGGAGTTTAGAACTGCACAGTCAAATGGATGCATCTGATGTACACTTAAACTATTTCCTTAGTAATCCTCTGAAAAGATGAGGAATGAGCCTTTAAGTTTTGGTATTCCTTTACATGGTACACTGTGATACTCTGATGAAATTCTGAAAGAGATTTCATTCTTTCCTTCCCACTTGACAAAGATACTCTGTTGACTGATTATTTGAAGGAAAGGCATAAAAACCAGAGTGGAGATCTCGTTACAATGAGTTGAAAAGTACAGAGCTCAGATGTAAGTGCCTTCTAATTTCAAGACTTTTATTTCATCAGGAGGTGATGAGCCACATTTGACTCCTCTTGGGTGGTCATTCCTCTCAAATTTGTCACTAATCTGCAGAGGGTAAATGTCTTTCTCCCCATTAACCCTCTCTGAGAATTGGCTTGGCTTTCTTCTAGGGAAGTCCTTTGAAAAGGTCTAGGTTACACCAGAAAACCTAGGTCTCAGGTAACCAGGTCATACTGAGGAGGAAAAAAATTATAATTTCAGAAAAAGCAGACAGTCACCATTTGACTTGCTCTTGGTAGTTACATCCTTCAGTTACCCACTGAGAGTCAAAGTCCTTCTCACAAGCGTCTCTGAGTTTGACTTTCTTGCACAGAAAACCTGTCAGTGAGTTCAGGTCACACCAGAAAACCCCAATCGCTTTGTACCACACTGATCACTCCATCACATCCAAGGGATCCTGTCCAATGTTACAATTACATAATGCTCTGGTCTGGCCAGTGAGTTTAGGGGAAGGTGGTTTGACTCTGGGTGGTGTGCAAGAAACAAGCATTCTTAATATTAGAGTGCAATGACACTAAATTACCAGAATCTATCTATCTATCTATCTATCTATCTATCTATCTATCTATCTATCTATCTATCTATCTATCTATCTATCTATCTATCTATCTATCTATCTATCTATCCATCTATCTATCTATCTATCTATCTATCTATCTATCTATCTATCTATCTATCTATCTATTTTTGCTATGTATGAGTGTGTGGCAGGTTTATTTTACAACAGTTTGGTTCAATGGAAAGAAAGTATGTGGCCACTGTTCTTATAATCTATTGAAATATTTTTAAAAATCATTTAAGAAAATATGTAAGGAAAAGAAAAAAGAGAAAGAAAGGATACAAGTAGACAGTGGAGAGAAAAAAATATTACTGCATGAGAATCCAGCAATGAGACTGTTGCAAATTCGATGTCCATTGCTCAAAGTGATGGTTGTGGTCTTGATCCATTGAGGGTGGGGGAAGCCCCCACAAAAAGTTCAGTGGGACTTTGATAGTTTATGGCATATATGACATTTTGTAATGTTTCTCAGCATAGTGTAGCCAGTCATGCCTTATCAGAAGGGATGAATACCTTCAGGTCTATGTGTGAATGTCCTCATAACTTCCTGGGAAATCAAGTTTTACATCAGAGCCAGCTACTTTTTTCGCTATCTGGCTCAAAGGCCAGCTTGTTGCTAAACAAAGGTCGGTTTGTAGTGGACATCCTTTGGTAATAGGTGCTCACCCCCTCTCACCATGGCTGCTCTTATGCAGATCAGAGGTTTCACTATTACACATCCAAAACGCCTCCTCCCCTCCTTCATTTGGGGCATGCAAACCTGGCCTCAGCAAAGCACCCTGCTGCTTTTCCAAATAAACAACAGTTTGAGTTATTAACCCTTAACATTCCAGTCTCTCCTAACAGAGAAGAAACATTTGAATTTGTTCTTCAACTCTCCTTTATGTGATTGTCTCAACAATTATATTATTTGATTTGCAAGCTGCTTCTGTATGCTTTCTACACTTTCCCTTCTCACTATCTTTTTAAGAAACTGTGTAATTTTACCTGTGTATGACATATAACAAAAATATTTTTTGTGCACTACACAGTTTACACTATATTCAATTCAAACTAACCTTTCATGGTTAGGATTGAACTGACTTCAAAAACAGCATATCAAAGAATAAACTTAGTTTCGATTGCTGGGTCTTTTCTGTTTGGTTTGTGTTTTAACCTGCTTTATTCCCTATCCCCTATAAGTCATTTCAACTGTATAGAATTCCTAAATCAAACTATAAAAAATTTAAATGGTAAAGCTGAAAAGAAAACACTCCTATATATTTTCATTTTGTATTTAAGTGGTGTTGGTCCTTTATTAAATTTTATATGGCACTTGATTTTAATAGTGCATTAATACAATATTTGAGTAAAATATTCACTGAAGTATTGCTCACTGGTATTCACATTAATATCACATTAATTTATCATTTTCAGTTGCTATATTAAATACTACTTGAATAATTGGTAGAGTACTATGATAAAATGCTGACACTATTTAATAAGCTTTTTCTTTTTAATAGTTTAGTTAGTATTCATTGAAAAGTCATCAATTGTAATTAACATACTCTGTCATGTTATAGCATTTAGTTAATTTTCAGTGAGATTGGAACAAGTGGGAACTCTGTTAGTGTGAATAGCATTGGAAATTTCTGTGAGACCCTTGAGATCTGACATTCATTTTTTTTTTAAAGTCTCTGTAGCATAAAATATGGAATTGAGTTCACCTTTATGAAGTCAAGGTTTAAGATCTGAAATTTGCTGTTCGTTTTTAGCTAGAGTTTAGACAGAGAGAGCTCTCATTTAAGAGCTGCGCATAAACTAGAAATATAACATCAATAGTTGAGTCTCTGAATCTTCAGACAGAAATAAGAATCATCATGCATTCAGGATTCACTGTATTTCAGGATTCTTTACTGAAATGCTATCACATTTAAATTGTTAAGTCTATAGGCTGTTTTCCATTTTTATACTATGTATTTAATAGTTATTTGATGTTTTTGTAATTTCTGTTCCTTTATCTTCGAACATTGCATTTTAAAAATTACAATCAAAATGTTGCGTTATTTAATCCCTTCTTTTGCTTTCAGTTTTTTGACTGAATATTGAAGATTTATTTGAGTTAGTCTTGGAGTCTTACTGGGTCTGAATCTTTAAAATACGGTGCCATATAATGATTATAGATTTGAGTTCTCTCTATCCAAAAATTGAAACTTTAGTATTCAGGAATCACTACAGATTTCAATTGGTACGCCATGGGCACTCTGATTTTATTTTCAGAATGAGAAGGAGTGACTTGTATGAGAACTCAATTACCTTTATCTGAGGCCTGGTATGAAATATTAGTCACCTTTAATTAGAAGGAATAAAGATTGCCTCAAGTCACCCTTTTGCCTTCTTTCTATGGTTTAAAGCTATGTCTTGCTATGTATTGTTCCCTGCTAAGACAAATAATGTAGGGATTTTATGTCCAAAGCTTATTATCAGATGGTACTAGAAAGAGTAGACAAAAATCTCAAAATAATTTAAATATAAAAAATTGTCCATACCTTGGTTTGTGCCAATAATCCCCTGAGGCCAATTAACATCACAGGATTTGTTTTGAGAATGTGAGTAGTGCCTTTTTTCAGTGGCATATGGATTGAGAACTAATTAAGCAAACCACAGAAAAGGATTTGCCTGCTGTTTAGGCCTTCCTTTCCTGCTTCATTATTCTGTGCATTCGAATGGTACAAAAAAAATAGAATAAGAGGTTTGTTTACAGCAAAGCATTTCAGTAACCTTTTCACAGAGTATTCTAACCTCAGCACCATCATACAGGTGTTGCCTAAAAAATATTGAGAGGCTGACATGAACATGTTTTAGTAGTGCAGTCCACAGACAATGACCTAACTTTACCTGAAATTTATCTTAGAGAAGCAAACAAAGAGAAGAAAGAGAAAAAACAGGGAATGCCACTCTTCAGACCTCAACTAGTAAAGGAAGTAAAGAAACCTCAGACAGAAAATTCTCTCCAGTAAAGGTAGTGATGACCATAATAAAGATGATAGTAATGAGAAAAAAACCAGTTTTTTTCTTACTTTCTTCCTGGTGCAGTTATATTTTTCATGCAGACCTTCTCAAGATCCTCATTGGTAGCTTATGATACTGTTCACACCAAATGGATCATGTGTGGGTGTTGTAGACTAAATAGTATTTAACGTGATTTATTTGTGCATATATTTTATTGTGTAATCTTTATTGTGTATTAAAATAACTATTAACTGCTCATTATATAAGCAGTTGTATTCAAGTATGAAGTTACAGACTAAATACTACCACATCTGGAGTGATGTCATCTTTGTGTAGAGTTACAGGCTAAAATTACAAGGCAAAAAAATGAGAAGTGGGATTTAAAACAGCATGATTTAAAAATTGATGGCAATCACTTTTTAGGAGAAACCCAGCATAACATTGCTTATGAATTCAGTAGTGCCAGGTGAGAGCAACAGCACTTGTGAAACCAGAGTGTAGGTAATTCTGCAGCCACGTGGAAGTGTGTAGATGAAAAGTTACAGGTGCATCCTCACGTGGAGGGCAGGCTGTAGAATTGGAGATGAAGGACTGCTGACAGTACAGACTCAGACATTGGACAGTGAGCTGCTGTGGAAACTCCATGTGCACCTTAGTTTGATACAGTGCTCCAGTTAACAGGAAGCTTCTACTCCTACCACTGTATTAGAATTGTGCATGAATCCATGCTTGAGTCCAGTCATTTATTGTGACTGCCCTGCAGAAGCCATATGCTCATCTTTAGACACCCCTCACTGACTGTGGAGGAACCCTAAGTTTTTTGCTATTATGTGAAGGCAGAGCATACAATGCTTTATTCATGATCCCCTTTGCTCTTTTATTGATGTTGTATAACCATCCTAGTGGATAACAATATTGTCCAACAGAAATATAAAGAATGTCTGAGCTCAGCTTCTTTTCATAGTTCATGAACTGCTGCACAATTTTGTAAATACAGCGAAGATATTCTGCATTTAGTAGAGTGCTTTGTTCCAGAGAAACCTTTAAACTGACAACATATGACTTTTATTTGATCTCTGCTTTAGAGATCTGCTTAAAATCCTGTCAAACATTTTAGCAAGATGTATGGAAGAAAAAAATAATAAAGTAAACTTTTCTATCAAACAAAGTTATAGTTACATTTTACATGAACTATATTTCAAAGCAATTCAAAAATCCCTGAATTTTGTTTGCTTTATTGTTTGTACTTATATTCAAGAAGTATTTGATGATCTTCAAAAGATCTACCCTCTGCAGTTTCCTTTTATCTGATTTTAAGTAAGACAATGAAAGAAAGGAAAAAGTTACTTATTTAGATAGAATTTAAGTTACTTTATTAAGCAAAAGAACAAAGAATGGGGTCAAGTATCTGTTCCAGACATTACTCTCTCTGAAGGGAAATAAAAGAACAGTTTGATAAAGCAGCATTTTTCAGTCTGCTGCAGTTGTTACCAAGGTTATAACAGACAATTTGGAAACTGTAGTGAAAGTAAAGCACACAGTTCTTCCTCTAAAATCTTTTACATGTGGATATGAGTGTATATATATATATATATATATATATATATATGCCAACGTGAGTATATATTTTGAATTCTAAGGTGGATACTTTTGATTTTCCAATAAACAAATAAAACTAACTTTAAAAAGCATACAAGATTCAGAAGTTATAATAGAGAGTTAAATTAATATGCTTTTGTCTGCTTTCCAACTTTTGAAACATAGAGGCAGTACCATATAGTTTTGTTTGTTTGGTTTTGTTTTTTTTTTTTCTTTATAAAAAAGGTGTGTTCAAGGACTTCCCTTTTGAATGTTGTCTTTTGGCAGACTTCCATAGTTTGGTAGATTTGGGAAGTGCAGGATCTAAATTGGATCCGTGTAAACAGCTGATATGTACCGAACAACTTTTGTTTACTACGTGATAGTTTAAGTTATATAACAAGCAGCTTAGATGTGCTTTAATATGAAAACATCCTCTTAATTTTATAGATCTTGCACAGGTGCTATTTCAATTATTTCTCCAAGAACCAACCTACCTTCCTTCCTTCCTTCCTTCCTTCCTTCCTGGAATCCTTCCTTCCTTCCTGGAATCCTTCCTTCCTGGAATCCTTCCTTCCTTCCTTCCTGGAATCCTTCCTTCCTTCCTGGAATCCTTCCTTCCTTCCTGGAATCCTTCCTTCCTGGAATCCTTCCTTCCTGGAATCCTTCCTTCCTTCCTTCCTGGAATCCTTCCTTCCTTCCCGGAATCCTTCCTTCCTTCCTTCCTTCCTGGAATCCTTCCTGGAATCCTTCCTTCCTCCTGAGAAAAAAGGAAATTTTCCATGGATGATGACATCATTTCTTTGAAAAAAAGTTACCTAAAGCTCCAGGCCAAGACTTTGGGGGAGCTAATTAATCATGGACTTGATATCCTAAGATTAGCAAAATATAGCTAGAAAATGTTAACCTGTGCTTTGACAGGTTTTGTATAAATTAAGGAAGAGAAGTTCCAGAGAAGGGCATAATTCCTTTCAGAAGCCTCTTTCTAGCATCTGTGTTAGTGATTTGCTGACTGACACAAGAAGAGGCAGGAAACTTGTCTGGTCAGATGACATGAGCAACCATTTGTCATGATAACAAAGGGAATGATGGGGCCTGATTAAACTGCATAGCTGTCAGATATTTGCAAGGGATTTGAAAAGGGATAGCATGCACTGGAAACAGAATATGATTTTATAGCATGGGTTGGAGGTATATGAGTGCCAACTTGAGTTCAGAAAACTTTGCCATGTAATTAAAGTTTAATAAATAATTGCTCATGTTAGAATATATCTGCTTCTTGCAGAAAGTTGTATACTTTAGAAGGGTAGTAGTATTTCAACTTTAGCTTCAAACTCTCATTATTCCTGATCTTATATGTCGGTACTTATATTCACAGATTTAAAATTACCATGGCTTTGGACTTTGGAACATAGACTTATTGGAGTAAGAAATATGTCAAGTTCTAGATTTTGGAAAGCTCACTGTATGCTTTCTCTATAACTGCGTGTGTCTTAGTGGTTTGCATTCACTCACTAAAACAAAACGTAGAATATTGCATTAACATCTTCAACATTGCACTTGTATGTTGCTATATCTTTAAAGGAGTTATATAGTAAAATACTGATGCAGCTGAAGAGACCATTGGTTTTTTACATGCACCTTTACCTAGGCAAACACTTGTTTGCAGGAGGCTTGTGTAGAGTACCAGTGTTGTAAAGTTTTACATTAATGTGGCATTAATATTGGCATTGCTTTGAATTCCATTTTATGAACTTAATCAGTTCCATCTACTTCCTAAAATCCGAGAGAAGAATAGCTATAGATGGATACACCAATAGGTACAGAGAGACATGTATATGTAGCCATATGTAATGGGTATCACATACTTGTGCTTTACCAAAGAAGCATTGAAATAAAAATCTACTTTCTCAGTGTACTACAGTTCTTTCAAACATTTAGACAATGTAAGGTGACTTCAAACATGTAAGAAATACCTTATGCATCCTACATTGCCCAATGAAGAAAGAGTTAATCTGTCTGAAGTTTGATAGGAAAGGTTCTTATTCCCCAACATCCTTCTGCCTGTTAAATATAATGTAGTTCAAAACTGATGCTAAGGAAGGGGAGAAGCTCTACACTAAAATAGCAAATTAACTCTAACCTAACGTGCTAGATAAAGACCCTGAGCCAGTTTATTGGTGATTTC
Organism: Catharus ustulatus; assembly: GCF_009819885.2. Lineage (NCBI taxonomy): Eukaryota > Metazoa > Chordata > Aves > Passeriformes > Turdidae > Catharus > Catharus ustulatus. The sequence goes on from NC_046223.1 coordinate 96,469,035, forward strand.
CTTTTTCATTTTGCCTAAGGATATCCCAAATGCAGGGCAGAAATAAGGCTTCATGTAAGATTGCAACAGTCCCATTCCCCTTTCCTTTCTTTCCTTTTTCATTGTTACTTCCCTCCTACCCCCTTCTCTCTATCCATCCCTGCTTCTGTCTTCTTCTTCTTCCTCCCTTTCTTTCTTCAGATTTATTGTAAGGAGGAAGTCAAAAGCAAGAGGGACATAAATTTGATATCTGTGAAGGCCTCAGAAATATAAAAACAAAATGTTTATATTGCCTATTTGCAAATATAAATCATACATTTTTTCTTGAAATTGTTGAAATAAATTATTTTCTGATAGATTTGCTGGTCTATATGGTGTATTTTCAAAATTATTCTTTACACATATGCTTGTTAAACGATATTGAGTTTTACTTAAAATTGTATTTGACCCCCCACTTTCTCAAAAAATGTTTTAACATCCTAAGAACCCTAAAAATCTATTAAACATTTTTAGAAAAAATAAAAGAAAGCAAATTAAAATAATAAAAAGATTTTTTTCTAAACCTATCACTACTTTGATGGGGAGTATCTGTTTTACAATTATATTATTATTTTACAATTATTTGCAACTTACTATTATTTTATCTGTTATATTTTTATGAAACTCTGCATGAGGTCTAACGATGTTTCAGTCAAAAAACACAGTATAGTTTATCCCCAGACTGAAAAATGAGATATCAATCGATATCAATATCAATCTCATGCACCTAAAAAGAAGCTGAAGATTAATAGTTGGTATGTTAATGTTACTGTGGGATTTTTTAAGGTGTTCTAGGTAATTTTTAAGTGGTTTTACTATCTATTTGAACAGTGCACCAATATTATTTGCTGTCTGTTTGGATGTTTTCATCTATGTGATGGAATTTATGTTGCATATTTGGAATAATTTTATTAGTCTTTATTCAGAATTCTAACTGGAATTATTCCACGGTGTGGAACATAACACTTCTCCTACTCTTTATTATTTTATTTACTGGGGAGCTACAACAAGAAATGTCTAGTGAAAGTGTCAGTAGGTGCTTATTATGGATGACTGTGAAAAAGGCTCACCTAATCTTTACCCAGAAAGGAAAGGATCTGTCTCTTTGGCACTGACTGATGGTTTGTTTTGTTGGGGTTTTTGTTTGTTTGTTTTGTTAGAGGTAGAGAAAAATGTTTGAATGCTCTTTAGTATCAGATTGTTAGGGTTCCTTTGTTTTTTGGCAGCTTATTGTCTGCTTTTTAAATACTTATTTTTAAAGCTGAATAAAGAGGTAAAACCAATATTATATTTATTTGAAATGTTACCACGATAACTATATTTCAATAAAGCAGTCAATTTTTGAATTATATCTAGCCTAACCGGTAATATTGGTTAGTCTGATGGGGAGGACCAGGGGATAAATTGCAGGTAAAAACACATAGGTGCATGAAATAAACAGACTCAGTGAAATTAAGGAGATGGCAACTTTGTTAGGGTTTCTAGGAGCTGGTCCTACAGATAAGGCTTGATAGAAATATGCTTTTTATGGATAGCCTCTAGAGATTTCATAGAGTTTAAATATTATTGTTAATGACTCATATTTTCTTGAATTGGATAATTCACTTCTTTTGTTTTAATGTGTCTATTTTCTTTAGCTGAATGTGGAGCAACTGTCTCTGGAAATGAAGGAACATTGTTGTCTCCAAATTTCCCATCTAATTATGACAACAACCATGAATGTATCTATAAAATTGAAACTGAGGCTGGAAAAGGGATCCATCTTAGAGCCAGGAGCTTTCAGCTGCATGAAGGAGATATTGTTAAGGTAATAAGAAAAATTATTTCACTTTCTATTCTTAATATTCACATTATATGAATAAATCTGTTTCCAATGCCAATTATCTTTATTTTCATTCCACTTTCTGACACAAAATTAATGACTTCTAGGTGGATAGCATCACTGCCTTTATACTAGATTCAATGATTTATACTAGATTAATAGAAACTTTAGGAGACTTTGTGCATTCAATTACATTTCTAGAAGTATCAGACTGTACAATTACATAAGGAAGCTCTTAAGGTGATGAAATGGATAAAAAATATAGCAACCAATATTTGATCTGTAACAATTATATCTTTAAACTCCTTGTAAGAAGCACTCAGTGCAAATTTAAAAAATCAAGTTTGAAATGTAGACATCAATTTCTAGCATGTTAAATGGGTTGCTGGGAGATCCAGAAAGGAAGTTGCTAACTGAATTCTGAATACAGTAATTTCACGATTATAAGCCGCACCATTTTGACTAAAATTTTGGTCCGAACCCAAAGTGCGGCTTATAATCAGGTGCGGCTTATATATGGACAAAGAACGAAAAGTTGCTGTTTTGGTTTGGAGGACAGGTGTCTGCTGAGAAAGGCAGGAGCTTCTCTTTGAAATGGAGAATGTAAACCCCCTCCCTCCAAATTATTATAATTTTGAAATCAAGGGGCTTTCAGGCAAAAATATGGGAATTAGGAATAACAGTTCTTTTCTAGGGAAATTAAAACAGAAATACAGTACTACAAAGAAACAAACTCCAAACCCTGACAAAGTCAGAGTACAACCTGACACCCTGTCAGGCAGGGTTTTGGTAGCAGTCCCATTAAATGGGGGCTGCATCCTCCTGCAGTGACAGATGTGGCTCAGTTGAAGTAGTGCTCCTGTACAAGGTGCAGTTTCCCTCCGGAGGTCCAGCGGTGATGTGGAGAAATCCAGTTTCCCTCTGGAGTCCAGTGGAGAAAGGGGCTCCATTAGTGTCCCAAAACTTCTGGTTTTATTTTGATAAGAAAGGTTGGGCTCTTCCCCCTGGCTGGAACAACTTCCAACGGGACGAAGTAATTTCATCAGTCACCCAGTGGGACTCAATGGGCCATTAGCAGAAAATAACTCGCTGGAGGAAGGATGGGTTGTGAAAAGATAAAGAACAATGCCCTGCCTGGTTTCAATGGATGGCCCATTAGCAGAATATCTTCTGTGGAGATAAGGATCACTGCCCCTACCCTCAACAGATGATGATAGAATAGATACCTTTTATCACACTCTGTATTGTAACGTGCAGCTTATAATCAGGTGCGGCTTATGTATGGACAAAGAATGAAAAGCTGCCAACACCCGGAGATGCGGCTTATACTCAGTGCGGCTTATAATCGTGAAATTACTGTAAGTTTTCCAGAAGCTTTGCAGATATCTAGTTTATAAATAATTTAATAAACTACTTAAAAATCTACAAGAAAAAGTCCCTTAGAAAACTGCAAAGAAACATTCAAAGAACTCAGCTATCCTTCAGAACATCTCATAAGTAATGTCCAGTGTACTTATCAATATTCCCTATAGATACAATATTTGCCCGAGACAAAGCTTGTTCTGAGTATCTGTAAGATACTTTCTTCTTTTATAGATCTTTTAGCCCCATATTTCAGAGGATTCAAAGGAAGTAAAGGCAAAATTGCGGTGATATCAGAACTGCAAGGACTATTCTCTGTTTTTGAGTCAACTGGCACAGCACAACTTCCATTTATACAAATAAATTCTCTTCCACCAATTAAACTCTCCCTATTTACCTGCAATTATGAAAATAAAGTTCTATTTCCTCTGTATTCGTATTCCAGGATGTCCTTTTACATATTTCCATTTGACTCGGCACTTTGGCAGGGCTATGAACTTCAAAGCTTGCTTTCTTTCCTATCTGCACCCAAAATGTGAGCAAAAAGTGTTATAAACCCCAGCCCTCTATCTTGCTGCACAGAAGGAAGCTGCAAGACTGCCTTGCTGGCAGCTGGCAAGGGATGCACTCAGCTTACAGATATTTATATAATTTGCGCTGAAATATAGGGCGTTTTCCCAGCTCAGAATCTTACCCTGTTCTACAAGAAAAATCTGTATGTACATAATACCGCATTGGGTGCGGATGCTAGGCCCCGGCAGCAGCAGCAACTCTGGGAAGGGAGGCCAGGGCTGCCCCAGCTGGACACAGCCGGTTCCAGCCGGATCCAACCGCCCACTGCAGGGTTGGCTGAGCCACATCCAAGGCTGTTCCAACCAGACACAGCCAGTTCCAGCCAGATCCAACTGGATCCAACCGCCAGCTGCAGGGTGTGGCTGAGCCATGGCCAGGGTGGGGGCATCATCAGGGGAAACATAGGTAAAGAAGGGCAAAACACCCTGCATGAAACTGTGTGATAAAGAGGGCCGATAAAAGACTGTAATAATAACATAATAATCCCAAGATCAACCCACTAGGAGAGTTAGACAAAGCATATAATGTTACTGTTTGTGGTAAGATCATTACAAACTCCATGAGGATGTAGGGAAAGGATTTCAGAAGGTTAGCAATGTCAACAAACTATACAGTCCTTGCCTGCCCAGCTTCCAAAGGAATATTTTAAAAGCGTGTCCCTTTGGGATGATTTTATGCTATAAAATCTCTGCAGTTAAGGAAATTTTGTAAGTTTAGTTGTATGTAATTTCCTTTTACTGTCGGAATGAGAAAATTCAACTAATGTTAAGCAACTCTAGCCAGCATTTCCTTCTTCTTTAGGTGAGTGCTGTATATTCCCACAGCAGGTGCTGATAGATTAGCACTGTTATTGGAGCATTTCTCCTCATGAATAACCATAGCAATGTCCTCTTCTCTTGTCTGCATATTTTAACCCCAACAAGAAAACCACTTTCGGTTCCTCAATACGTGAGAAGATGCATCCCTGAATGCATTGGCTAAATTAATCTTAAACACAGCTCCAAACAATGTTGTGATCATTCCCCACTGCCCCCAAGATTGGCTTCTGCAGTTTGACTGTGCCTCTAATGTTAAATTCTCGCATCTTGCACAATAAGGTGGCTCACTAGAACTGTTTCTCAGAAAGAGTCCCTGGCCTATGCAGCTTCTGCACCAATGCTTTCTCAGGAAAGATTTGTGAAGGTGTTAGTAAGTCAGTTAGTAGTTAGTAAGTCAGTAGTTAGTTAGTAAGGTGTTAGTTAAATGTGTTCCAGTGATGTACTGACAATAAATACTGTGTAGACAAGTTGTGGTGACTTGACACCTACTGTCTCACTATTTACTTGCTTTGAAATATAAACTAATTCTGCAGCTCTATATATCAGCTCAGTATTCAAGTGGGAATATTGAGGCTGGATATTGAGGCTGTAGAGTGTATAGAATGGTATATAATTTGCGAAAGTATTTCTGGCATCAATAAGACAAGTGCATGAGGAAGGGTCAAAACTACTGCTTTCAAGAAAAATGCATGCAGGTTAATGCCTGTAATTTGTGGGCAAAGCATTCTATAGCTGTGAAAAAAATCGAACTTGAATTAGTGGGATATAAATTTAAATTCAAGTAAAGTAATAGAAACAGTTTCACCACTTTGAGGGACATATGACAAAAGTGAATACTTACAGTAATTTCATGATTACAAGCCGCACCTGATTATAAGATGCACTTCTGAGGTGTCGGCAATGTTTCTGTTTTTCCTCCATATATAAGCCGCACCAGATTGTAAGCCGCACTTTCGTTCGCAGCGAGGATCCCCGTGCAACTTTCGTGAAGTTGGCAATTAGTAATAGAATCGTGGGATCGTGGAGTTTACTGGCTCGGCTCGGGGCCGTGTGGGCTTGGATCGGCCCTGCTTTTCCCCTGCAGGGGCCGAGAGGGCTTGGATTGGCCCCGCCGCCCCCTCCGCTGGGGCCATGCAGGCTCAGACTGGCCCCGCTTTTCCCCCGCCGGTGCCATGCAGGCTCGGATCGGCCCTGCCACCCCATCCACTGGGGCCATGCAGGCTCAGATTGGCCCCACTTTTCCCCTGCAGGGGCCATGCAGGCTTGGATCAACTCCGCTTTTCCCCTGCCTGGGCCATGTGGGCTCGGATTGGCTACTCCGCCCCCCCAACGGGGCCGTGCGGGCTCGGATCGGCTCAGGACCATGCGGGCTTGCACTTCCGGGTTAGCAAATTTCTGAACCTCATCAATATATTGGCCGCACTTGATTATAAGCTGCTTTTCGGGTTCAGATCAAAATTTTAGTCAAAATGGTGCGGCTTATAATCATGAAATTACTGTATCTCTTTATTTCAGAGCTTTTCCTTTCCCACTCACTAACACTTCCTCTTCCTGTTCTCCCTGTTTTAACTGCCACTTGAAGATTCATAATTCCTTAAAGTGGCTACTTATATCAGAATCTTTATAATGCAATTGCATTGAATTTGCAAGAGATAAGAGGAAAAACAGAATTTTATATTGTGTTTGTAATCTCTTTTGCCAAATAGACCTTTTTTCTTCATGACTAAGGAAATTGTAATTGCAGCATGTAAATTATGTTTCAAATGGGTTCTCCTAAATAAGTTAAGTGTGTGTACTAAATACAAATCAATAGTGATAAACAGTCTAGACTAGTTTATGAAATATATTCTGTACCTCTGGAATCAGTGGCATATGACATGACACAATGGCTGTACACAAATTGTCTATTGGGAATGATCCTTGGCCCACAATAATTAGCATCACAAGCACTGGTAAAAAAGTGTTTTCTTTCCTACAATAGTTCAACCAGCTTTTCAGTATAGACAAGTGAAATTCAGTGCTTACATTTGTTCACTAATGATGTTTCACTTTTTGGAGTTAGATATCTACTTGCTTATATCTGTAACTTGAACAACAGATGGACGAGTGTCACCACAAATTGTACCAGCCTCGTTTTTGTTTTGGTTTTGTTTGGTTTTGGGTGGGTTTTTTTTTCATTTTTTGTTTTGGATTTGGATTTTTTACAGCTATTTACACAAGATCTTTCATATCTAATTTTAATTTCATTAAACACTTTTAATTTGAATGTGGTTTGAACTGGAGGGATTCTATCATTTAACTTGTTAGTCCTCAGATAGGAACATTATCTCTAAGAGCTGGTGAGGTAGAATACTCTTAAAATAAGATGTCTGTAATTTTTAACTGTGTCTATTTTTTGTTTGTTTGTTTGTTTGTGGGGTTTTTTTTGTTTTATAGATGATTAAAAATTTCTTTTTAAACATAGGTAACATTTTAAAATAATGTCAATTAGTGGAACACTCCACTTCAAGTATTATCTCCCAGATCAAGGGTAATACATCTATGGAAATAAATCTTATGGGGAGCAACTGATTCTTTAATTTGTTCAATAGATTTTGAGCTCTAATAAATAAAGTGTAATCCATCCCCTAAATTGATCAGTAGTTCTACCCCAAGAAAATGGTTAGAAGCTTGAAAGTAACTTTTCAGATACTCCTAGCATAGCTTAAAGTCATGTTTCTTCCGAGAGGGGGACCTTAAGTATATGTAACTGCTTGCATGAACTTTAAATACAATGATTTGTATCTTCTGAAACATCTCATCTGTGTGCCTTGGTATAAGAGAATATTTGCATCAATAATAAGGACTGAATGTATTCTTCTATCAATGGCTATCACAATACATTATTTTTCAAAAGTTTATTTTACAGTAGGTAATTATTTATATCTATGTAGGTTTATAAAATTAAATATATTCTTTTGTCTTAAAAAATCTTTATGCATGTTGTTGTTATAATTTTATTTTGTTAATGGCATTTGAGATGATCATGGTATTTTCAAGACATTTATCTATGGATGGCATGCTGGTATTTTCTCCACAGAAAAAACAGAACTGCTTTTAATTGTTGCTCTTTGCCTACAAACGTTGCAATATTCTGTCATCTCAAAAGAGGCATTTCTAAATTTTGTTAATAGATCTAACTGGACATTCAAATAGGAAGAACTGCCTGTGATTCAGATGTAGCAATTTAGATTGTTCAACGAGGCCCTCCTGCTTCTCACTGGAATCAGTAGAAATCCTCACTATACAACAAGGTCTGCAAGTGGAGGGACGAAGATCCAGTGCTTGAAATATTTACTGTAATTGTAACATTTTTGCTGGTTGTCTCTAGTCACTCCAGGACACCTGAGACAAGGGAAAATCTTCTTTCACTTCATATCAGAAACCAGCAGTTCAAATCCGTTTCTTGCTTTTGTATAAGCATTAACATGAGATTTCATGTATGGTGTGCATTTGCACACCTACATATTGCTTATTTTTCCATGAGAAAGTAGAAGAGATTTATTTAATTTAAAGATGAAATTAGCTTTTTAAGTTCATCTTGAGAAAACAAACCAACAAACAAAACAAAACTGCAGAAGGCTATGTTTGCACATTGTGGCTTTCAAGGTTTTGCATATATAGAAAAAGAAATCTTACCCCCTTGGTTTGCACTTCTTCTGTACTTGTGAACAGTCAAAAGGGCATTCTTAAAAATTCTAGAATTTGTAAAAGTGCATAGGTTGATATTGTTGAAAGTTTTCAGCAAAGTAGCATGGTAAATCTCTACAATTAGTTTGGAAATAGACTCACATATCTTTTGTAAACTTACCAGTCTTTGTTAAATCCTATAATAAGCCAAAATTACTGCAGGCTTAGAGCCTGAGATAAAAGATGGCGGATTGACTTCAATATCTCATTTTTGCTGTTGATGTATCCAGACAGGAGTGAACAGAGTAGGCTGTAAGGGTTTACCTTCAATGGTGATTTCAGAACTTATACTTCTGTTGGTCTTTGTGAATAATCAAGAAAACAATCTGAGTTTACAAAACCTCAGAAGATAGAACTGTATATAAATATGAATTTCTTTCAAGATGAACTCACAAAACCAAAAAGGCAAAAGACTCTAAAGCACCTTAAGGCGGACAGAATGTTTAAGATGTTACTGAACTGTATAACTCAGGGGTATATACCCCTCAAAATAGATAGATTAAGATTTTGGAGAAACTATTGGCAATACATTGCTACTTAGAATTATTGTATAAATGAAAATCTTTCAAATATTTAGATTTGATGTCCAATTTCATGCTCTTATTTCTGCAAGGTATATGATGGAAAAGACAGTTCTTCACGTGCTCTTGGAGTCTTCACCAAAAATGAAATGATGGGAATTATTCTTAATAGCACCTCTAACCATATGTGGATAGAATTCAATACCAATGGATCTGATACTGACCAAGGATTTCAGCTGACTTATACAAGTAAGTAGCTCATAAATACAATCTGATTGATTGCTTTGCAGTGAAATGTGTATTTTTCAGCTGTAGTGATCTCTCTTTAAACGCTGAAGGTAATTTCCTAGAATGTACCTTGGTTAAGAGACTGAGCTGTACTTGTCTGCATGACTAGATAGGTTTTAGGAACTGAAAAACACTCTTGAAAGTAATTTATAAGTTTTTAAACTTAGAAAGCATAATTACTTTTAAGACTTACTAGTGGGGTTGTGACATATGTGGGTTGAATATATTTTGTTAAACTGTAACAGAAAATGTACAGAAAGTCAGTGTTTTAAAATGGAAAGTTCAATCTCTGCAGTCAACTTAGGCAAGAGGGAAGAGAAGAGAAGAGAAGAGAAGAGAAGAGAAGAGAAGAGAAGAGAAGAGAAGAGAAGAGAAGAGAAGAGAAGAGAAGAGAAGAGAAGAGAAGAGAAGAGAAGAGAAGAGAAGAGAAGAGAAGAGAAGAGAAGAGAAGAGAAGAGAAGAGAAGAGAAGAGAAGAGAAGAGAAGAGAAGAGAAGAGAAGAGAAGAGAAGAGAAGAGAGGAGAGGAGAGGAGAGGAGAGGAGAGGAGAGGAGAGGAGAGGAGAGGAGAGGAGAGGAGAGAAGAGAAGAGAAGAGAAGAGAAGAGAAGAGAAGAGAAGAGAAGAGAAGAGAAGAGAAGAGAAGAGAAGAGAAGAGAAGAGAAGAGAAGAGAAGAGAAGAGAAGAGAAGAGAAGAGAAGAGGTGTAAAAGGAAAAAAAAAGGAAAAGAACAAGAAAAGGAAATGAGAAAAGAAAAGAAAGAAAAGAAAAAAAAAAGAAAAGGAAAAGAAAAGAAAAGAAAAGAAAAGAAAAGAAAAGAAAAGAAAAGAAAAGAAAAGAAAAGAAAAGAAAAGAAAAGAAAAGAAAAGAAAAGAAAAGAAAAGAAAAGAAAAGAAAAGAAAAGAAAAGAAAAGAAAAGAAAATTAACAAAAAATGAGTACTTGGGTGTACACTCAATCTGTCCTGACTGCTTGTGGAGTATACTGGAAGGAGACCAGAGTGAACAAGTTTTCACTAACAAAGCACTTTTCCCACAGACTGTATGCAATTAATTGAATTATTTTTGCTGGTGAAGCAATGAGTTTTATGTGGGAAATAACTTTGGGGATGACTAGTTTTTTTTCCTATGTGGGGAATAACTTTGGGGATGACTAGTTTTTTTTCCAATACACATAAAGAGATTTTTTTTCCAGGTTTCAAGGAATCTCCAAATTCCATTTACTTTCAATTTATTATCTTATATATTACTTTCCATGAGTTGCTGTTCCTACTTCAGTGATCAGTTCTACTGTTTACAAATGTAATTTTACTTGAAAATAGAATTGTGGCTAATTTCTGTATCCAATTGCTTGATTTTGTTGCACTTTATTTTAATATTTGCTCTCCTGCATCATATTTTTATGTGTAAGATAAGATACAATAATAAATGTCTTTAGGTTTTTTCCCTGAACTCTTTGATTAGTTTTGAAATTCTTTTTTCAATTCTTCCAAGTATTTTCACATTTTCTGAAGTGTGTAGACAAAAATTGACTTAGTCCTCTAACTGTAATTTTAATACTAGCTAGAGAGGCAACACTTATTTTCCTATGTCGGCATAACATTTACTTTTTTTTTTTTTATTTTGATTGCCAAATATACAATTTATTTTATAATATGTAATCAGCTTGCAGCCATTCATGTTGAAAAGTTTATCTGTAATGACTATTATTCCTACATTCTCTCACATGAGACAATCCCAGTTGTAAATACAAACTAATTCTTTACTTCTCACATGTGTTTTCAGAAAGCCAAGTTCAATATAATACATTTTGAGACAGTGACCATCTAACCAGGTGATTTCCTTCAACTGTAACTGTTATTTACAAACCCTTTAGTGTGGGACTTTACACTATTCATAAATTAATACAAGCAGAAAATACAAGCAGAAGATGTATTCATTTGCAGTGCTTTGAAAACCGGCTGCAGTCCTGACTCTCATTATTTTTTCTGAAAATCCTATCCTAGTAATAGCTTAGAGATTAGATATACCAAAAATTTATACTCATTGTTTGAAGGATTTGAAATTTTTTGATGCAGTTGCAATTCAGTTACTAAACAAATACATCCATTTTTCATTTGGTAAATACATGAAAAACAAATTTTTAATTATATTTTTGGATTAATAAAGCTATAGCTTATAGCAGAATTAACTGAAAGGTTACTCTGAAGTTTATTTATTCACTTTTCAGATGTAACTATAATGCCAGATACTTTAAAATTATTAAAATAAATGAAAAAGGTGTTAAAGTATGGTTTCATTGAAGGAAATGAGAAATATATGCTGGAGTGAATGAAATTGAATAATTATTATCATAAAGATAGGAGAAGTGGTGGTCTAATAAATCAGGTTAATTAATTTGGTTACTTCCTATCTGCTACCCACAAGGCATCATCAACTGTCCTTAATTGTTGTCTCTGTTGTACTCTTCTTCTTATTAATGCTATTGAAATTAAGGAGTAACATTGCAGGGTGTTTAAAAGGCCTAATGTAAAAGTCTGCTATTTCATTTGTGTGCAGTTGCCTTTCCTTCCTTTTTGATAATGTGAATTCTGAAGATTATGTTAAATTAAAAAATACAATAGAAGAAAACGTTAATGATCCATGAGGACAGAAATGTGGATAAAGAAACATGCGTCTCTCTTTTCAGCATCTCATTACTGACAAAGTAAAACCAAATTTTATAAAATCAGAATCCAAGATGTTTGTATAAACTGTAGATATCAGAATAAAAGCAAATATTGAAAGGAAATCTACAAAGGATTCAAGTTCTAAATGAAATCTGATGAAATTTCTCATGAAATCTTCTATAGAGGAAATTGTTTCAGGTAATACTGAATGGAAGCTGGAAATTACAGCTATCTTATTCTTTGGTATATAACTACAAGATACTTTCAAGAAAATAGATTTATCCTGATAGGTAGGAGTATTTTTTTAATAGAAAAGACCATGAAAATATCTGTACTCTTTCTCAAGTTAACTGTTTAGAGAAACTAAGAAATATTTTGAGTGAAAATTAAAATTGCATGATTTTATTTAAGGTAACAACTTCAGAAAAATGGAGAATATTTTAGCCTGAAATTGGCAGAGTAAGTATATATGGAGTAAGAGTCAATATTATAGTAATTTGAGCAATAACTGAACATGCCTCTACCAGAGGAGAAGAAAAATGAAGAAGAAAGGAGGTAGTTTGTCGTCTTTGTGTAAAACAAGTTTATATAAAGCCATTTCCTTATAGTGCGTTAGGAGGAATAAGGTAAAGTGTCCACCTCCGGTATCTCTATACTGGTGTCGGAGGGAATGACTGTGAACATTTATATCTCAGTGCTGAGGAAATGACAACATAAGCTGGATGACTTCAATTCCCTATGAGTCAAAGACATCAGAACTGACACGTGACTTTTTTTTTTTTTTTTTTAATTTTAGGAAATGTCTGTAATTCTTTCATAATTACAGTTTTCTAATTCAGAGGATCTTTTTTCCCCGTCCATCTGATTAGAACTTCTCTCCCTGAGACACCTCTAATTTTTGTGGGGAGGAGATTAGAGACAGGGATTCCCACAGCTGTTCCTGTTCACAGCTCAGTTACAGCATTTGACCATTCTGGTATACAGATGCCAGTGCTTTCTGCTGTCATGTCAATGACATTTAACGTTAAATTGACATTCAGATAAAACCAAAATCGTTTTGATGCCACACAGGCAGAAAAGGCAAAACACAGCTGACTGGTAACAGACTGCAACTTTAAATAAGGAGTAATACTGTACAGCTTCTGAATAACAATCAGGCAGTCTCCCTGCCATGCCTAGCCCTGCCCTAACACTCCCCTATCACAGTCTTGACACAAGGGGATATTTAACAGTGTTTATTTTCACTCATCATGCACTGAACTTACTCTGACTCAAGTCAGAGAGTCACAAGTGCTTCCCTTCTCCTGTTTAATCCTCCTGCCTTGAACATAGTCTCACATTCTTAGCTTTTGGAAAAACAGAAAAAACTACCTGTACACTTTCTCATACATGTCATATACAAATGTTTTGTGACCCTCTGAGTACTGCCTAATTCTGCTACTCTGTGATCTGTATGATCTTGTACAGATCACAGATCACTTGACACTTTACTGTACTTGCACAATTTTCTCAGTAAAATTCCCAAACATTTGAGAGGAGAACACTCTTTCCCTTCACAGTACCGTCTAGAAATCTCAAAACTCATTTCTTTTCATAATGCCTGGTGGTGGATGTCTATATTCATGATGTGCAAGGAACTTTACCACTGTGCAGAATTTCTCCTTGAACTCTTGAGACCTGAGTGTTTTTACCATTTGCTTAGCATCATCAGTTGTTTGTGGGAAACAGCACAAAGTTGCTGTTGGACCTTACCTAGATATCTTCTTTTTTAGGAGCAATTATCTAGCTCTCTATGGCACTTTCATGGTTCCCCAGACCTGTGCAGTAAATAATAGAAGCAAAAACTTCACTTATCTGCAAGTTAAACCTTAGAATATATTGTAATAAGTCAGTGGAAGGGTCCATCCAGAAATATTGACAGATACTATCTGCATGAACACGCCTGGCTGCACTGGCTCACTCAGTGTGATGTTCAGCCTCTCATCACACTCCTCTGTGTTTCAGAGACATGAAGAACTAGTTATAGACTTTATAAAGTCTGAACATTATTCAGGAATTTGTGGTATACTCTGTAGCTAGATTTTAGATTTCTGAAGGCCTGTTACTGACCTGTCCCTGATTTGCTGCTATAGATTAAAAATTAGATTCCATGTTATTTCCTCAACAGTTTTTTGGGATTTTTTAATATCCTTCATTTCCTTGTGATGTAAAATTAGATATTCTCCTGCACTTCTGTGCTAAAATGGAAATAAGCACTGGAGAAAATCACACTAAGAGTTTTTCTTTTTGAAAATGAAAGTTGTATAGGCACAAATCATAATTTCACGGTAACATCCCCAAATTTTGAATCCATGATGAACGTTTCTTTCTCTGAAAGCAGAACCCTCCATGGCTATAACTTCTTTCCAAAGAGTTCAGGCCCCTGAGCTGTGCTCCACGCCAGAGAACTTAGATTTCTAATTGTGCATGGATAGAATTATTTTTAAATGAGGTTTGACATTTTCATTTGCATTTATCATCCTTTATATTTTGCATAGTTAGTAGTTTTACAATCTCTTCATTGGTCTGAAGATATACTTTTCCATTTAAGTAAAGAAATTTTAAAATACATTTCTCAGACATGATGCACTGATTTAGCATTCATGGTATTGTTACTGCTAAAGATTTAGTTCTAATTTTCAGTTTAAGTTCTATGTTATAATAATTCTTTAACCCTACTGCTTTCAAGGCATATTGAAAGTTAGTGTATGGAAGGTGAATCTGAATTACCATGATCTAAATTTATATAAATTGTTGAAACCATTTATAATAGTTTATTTAAGGGAATAATGAATTTAATTTCATTCATTTCCTATTCTACAGTAATTGAAAAGGTTAGACTTTCAGTGACAACAATGTTCTGAAACTGCAGACTCATATAATTTTTCTAGCACACAATCAGTCTCAAATTTAGGAATATAGTAGCTTTGCCTCAGGGTGTATAATGTCAGTTTAGCAGAACAATCCAGTAATGAATAGAAGCTCTTCTAATTTCCTTTCCATAACTAGTCTGTTTATAAGATCTGTTCCAATTAGCACCTTCACACACTTCAGTAAAAATGTACGACACCAAAGACAAATATTATTAAATGAGCACATCTTAACTGATACATGTATGACATAGTCACAGATCCTATTGAGAGCAGTACCATCATGTGACTTACCCCAAAGGAATGTAACCCCAAATGAATACTGCATGCATAGAAAAAACTCTCCTAAAAGAAAGTCAAAGCTGCAAATTTGGGAAACAAAAGTTAATGAGCATCAAAATAAAAGGTTGTTAGAAACATTCATTTCCCTTGTGTGTAAGAATTACAATATCCTGATTAATAACATGATGACATCATAGTCTCTTCCCTTCTTCCTCCTCCAGAAAATTAAATTGCCTTCTGCTTCCCAAATACTCAACATTTACAGAGTTTCCCCTTTCCCCTAAATTCTCAAAACTTTGTATGAACAAAAAATAATTGGTCTTTTAGCAGTTTTTATAATTGAATTTTTCACTTTTAATTTAAAGATGTCTATAAAGCTGCTACTCTGGTAAAGAGAGTAGGTGCTAAATAATTTTTTACCTGTAAGACAGAAACAATGAATGCCATTTTATTAGGTGAATATAAGCATTGTATTAACCTTCTGTTTGAAAAATTATATTAACGCATGCTTTGTAGTTGGAAATGTTGGCATGGTGATGTTTTGCATTTTTCCCATCTCAGAAAAATCTTACCAGATTTTTTGAGGTACAGATCTTTAGCTATAGAGATGTACAGTAATTTCACGAATACAAGCCGCACTGTTTTGACCAAAATTTTGCTCTCATACCGTGAAAGCGGCTAATATTCAGGTGCGGCCAATATGCAAATAATTTTCTGACATTTTCAACCCTGGGAGTGCAAACCAAGTCAGTGAAAACTGCAAAGTCGAGCTCCTGCCAGTAAAACCCTGCATTTACGCGGTTGTTACAAATTGATACTCTCTTGGGCGGCAGGTGGAGCTGCTCTGTGCAGGCAGCACGGGAGGTGAGGAAGGCGGGGCAGCTCCCTCCTGCTGGCCATGCGGCTCGGGGGAGGCAGGGACAGCTCTCTCCACTTGGCCCCACGGCTCGGGGGAGGTAGGGACAGCTCTCTCCGCTTGGCCCCACGGCTCGGGGGAGGCAGGGACAGCTCTCTCCGCTTGGCCCTGCAGCTCGGGGGGCTCCCATCCCCGCGTGCCGCCACCGCAGGAGCAGGCAGGCTACATCCCCAGCTCCCATGGCCGCCGCAGGTGCCGTGGGCTCTGTGCCCCCCCTGCCGCCGTGGGGCAGTGCCGGGCCAGGGTGACCAAGCCCAGCGGTGGCGGCGGTCAGCCCCGAGCATCCCCACCGAGCAGCAGCTCTGAGCAGGGCCACCCAGCCCTGTCGGCAGCCCCGAGCCCTCATGGCCCGAGCCAAGCCAGTAAACTCCGCCCTGCCGCCGTTCTGTTACTAATTGGCAACTTTGTTGCACGCGGGTCCTCGCTGCGAACACAGAGCGGCTTATACTCGGGTGCGGCTTATTTATGGACAAAAAACGAAATGTTTACCAACACCCGGCGCTGCGGCTTATACTCAGTGCGGCTTGTATTCGTGAATTTACTGTACATGATCAAATCCTACCCTATGAATGAGTACCCCAAAATACTTTTTCTCAACAGACTTGGCTGGAGGTGAACAGTTTGTCTGTGTTGGGTTTTACTGTGACGGAGTTACTTTTATTCAGTTAAGAAAACACAGAGTTAATTCTTTCAGAAATAATTTCTGAAAGGGTCAAGAATTGGAAGGGGCTGTGCAGAGAGGTGATGGGGTCATCACCCCTTTAAGTGTTCAAGAAACAGCTGGACTTGGCATTAATGTTATGGTTTAGTTGAAATGGTGACGTTTGGTCTGAGGTTGAACTTATGATCTTGGAGATCTTTTCCAACATTAATGATTCCATGATCCTGTGATCCTTCTGCTAATGTTGAGCAGTGCTTCACAGTGTTAGAGCCTTATCTCTTGCTCTGACATGCCAGCAGGTAGGCTGAGGGTGGGCAAGAAGGTGGGTGGTGACACAGATGACCTGAATTGAATGATAATATATTTCATACCATGTCATGTCATGTCATGTCATGTCATGTCATGTCATGTCATGTCATGTCATGTCATGTCATGTCATGTTTAGCAATTAAAATCTGGGAAGTGTTTCTGATGTAGCTGTTGCTGTAGCTGTTGCTAAGGGTAGGTATCAGTCTGCTGTTGATAAGTGATTGGGTTTGTGTCACTTGTTTGAGTTTGGAGTGTTTGGAGTTTTTGTTTGTGTTGTTTTTTGGGTTTTTTTACTTGTTAAACTGTCTTTATCTTGACTGATTCATTTTCTTGCTTTTGTCTTTCTGATTATCTTCAGATCCCATTTTGGGGAAGTGTGAGAGCAACTTGGTAGGGGCTTACCTGCCAGCTGGGGTAAACCCATTAATATTCTGTATCTTGTGGGTAGTCTGAGAAAGTGAGGATTAATCTGTTTGGTTATAATACCAGAAATATAAAAGCCAGATCTAGAGAGGAGGGAAAAAGAGGGAAAGAAGGGAATAGATAGGTACTTCTCATGTTACTATGTCAGAAGCTTGGAATAAATGAAGCTGCAATATTAAACCAGGAAGTTCTCAGGAGGAGTACAGAAGGCAAGAAATGCACCAAAAGGTATGGGGAAAGGTGATTTTTTGGGACAAAAGGCTAGGATAGAAATGTAAGAGGGGAAGATTGCCAGACAGGCTGTCTGAGAAATAGAGCAAGTATACGGAGCAGAGAACTGAGACTGCATTGGTAAAAAGAAGAGTGCAAAAATGAAAAGAGGGAGCAACACAAGAAATAGAAAAGTAGTAGCATGCTGTGTTAGTAGTGCAGGCTGAATAGTCCATGATTATTAAATTGTGTTCTTCAAAAAATACTTGGAGTGAAAATCATGACTTTGTTTGAATTAAAATGTGTGTATTGCAAATATACATCAACAAAATGAATAGTTTTTTAAAATGAAAATTTAAATATAAAAATATTTGACTTCCAAATTTACATAAATTATCATCTTTAAGTCACTAGTTTATTCATCTGGGCATGGGGTTAGAAAAAGGCAAGATGTTAACTATTTCTCACTTTCAATTAAGAAAAAAAAGGTTTGATATGTAGGTGTTATCAAACATGTGGAAAAGGGAATTTCTTAAAAGCTTATTGTGATTTGGTTATGAAAATTACCAGTTCAAGGTCTCCTAACTTTTCTGTGTATGGTTCAGAAATTCTCTTCTTAAAACCACTGGGTTTTCCCAATGTTGTAATTCACATCTACTATGAAGAAAAGATTGCTTTTTAAAATCTCTCGTTATAAAGTTTAAAATTCAGTTATGTTTTGCAGGTGAGAGAGTGGCTAGCAGAGATCACTGTTGGTGTCCATATGCATATGGTGTTTTACATTTATATTAAAATTCTGTCTTTAGGATATGAAAGTAAGATTTTTCAGTGATGTGAACTCAGGTAGGCTTCTTAAGCATATTTTTTCTCATCTGCTGATGTATTCATCATAGCTGAAAAATGTGATTGAAATTTGCAAGTAGATTCCACCTAAATTCATAATCTCAAGAGTGATGGCCTAAAGATTATATTGCTTTAATATTAAAGAAATGATCATATTTGTAGCATTATTACTCAGACTTTAGTGGGAACAGCAGTGTGAATTTGTAAATACAGTGGTTTGGACAGAACTTCTTTACCTTCTTTGCCACCTCAAGCTAAAGTTTTTTCTGTCATATTTTAAAAAGAATCTATTTCTATGAAGCCATTATAGACATTTTCATTATATGCATGTGCAGCTGGATTTAATGAGTTTTAGCTGGGATTTGTTCCAAAAGTTTGCTCATTTCCTCTGTTTTTCACAAAAAGACTCCTGTTTATTTGCTGTGAATCATTTCCTCTTTTCCAAGTTTTAGATGAGTAGACACTAGAGATATTGTTAATTTATTCCCACTGCTATAATTAGTAGAATTTTCCCATGAGCAAGAATTCCTGCCTGAAAACTTAGAACACTTGAACAGAACTGCCAATATGCTATTGTTCTTTACCCGGCCTTTTTGCCGACATTGACCTGATGTTGAATGAAAAAATTATTATTTCTCTTTTGAATTATTGGCTTAACCCTATCTGTTGGGAAAGGGAGGCTGATAAGCCATTTCTTAAGTCAGGTAGACGATCAGCACCTAGAAACCCAGGATGATGGAGTTAAGATCTGTTAGGTGTGCCATTGATTTGCTGCTGTATATCTAAAAGTATTAACTATAACAGTCTAAATATAAAATTTACAAATACAAATGAATATACTATGAATATACTATCATTTTCCAAATTTCTTATTAGAAATTTTCTTATGCAAAAGTAAAATCTTACAGAACATATAATAGATATATACTTTATAAAATATAGCATATAATAATATATAATATAGTATATAATGTTGCATATTCCAATTAACTTGTGGGAGCCCCTGAGATCAAAGTTTGATTTTAAATTTCTTCTGAATTTTCCTTTTCTAAAAACATGAAATTTCAAGAAAAATCTAGAATTACTTTTGTAAAGATTTTAACAGTTTAGATGAAGCATGTGATTTTTTTCTGCATTCCCTTTGTTATATTAAGGACCTGTTTTCATTTCAAAAAATTAAGATTAGTGCCCTCAAACCTAGTTATATTTTATAACTAAAGATTAACCATAAATAGGAAACATTTTTTTCAGTCAGCTAAACTATTTTTCTAATGCTTCTAATTATTTAAAACATTAAGAAAGTTACTTCAGAATACAATTAAGATTATTCTTTCAAAAGTTTATGCATATTAAAATAATCCTGCCACAACTATGTATACATGATATATAGGCAGGATTAGGGATGTACATAAAGAGAAGACTATTCAGAGCAAAGAAAGTTAAAGATGAATGCTATAAACCTATTCATTTCTATTCTTTCTTCTTCCATAAAGTTTCTAGATGGGAAGAGTTGCTTGAAACAGGATGATGAAAGATAGACAAGATTTATATGTTTCTTATTATATAGTTCTTCACCACTGTGTATTGAGAAATTAATTTTCAGTAGCTCTGAGCACAATACCACTAGCAAGAAAGCAGGTGAAGTGTGCGTGTGGTTCCCCTGTCAGTGTGTGAAGGAATCAACACAACTGGAAATTAAGGGGTTCTTTTAACTTTCAGTCCTGTCTGTGCCATACTGCTTTTTATAAGCTTGTACAATGTTTTTTTCCATTTTTAATCCATCCTTTACATTCATGGTGACTTTATTCCTCTAAGGATAAGTATTTTTAAAAAGACTGTGAGGAAATTAATGAATTTGCAAACACTAAAGTGTTTGGTATGTGTTAAATCAAGTATTTTGAACTATATAACACAAGGGCGGGGGGAAGTGTGTGTTCACATTATTTCTTCTGCTTTTCTTTCTCCTCTCCCAGAAAAAGGATAAGACCAGACTCCTCTAACAAGCCACCTACAGAGTATTTTTAAGTAGTGGCTGTACCAGTCATCCCCACTGATTGTAAAAGAGGGTGTAGACATGGAGATACTGAAGATATCTTTTCATAGATGCTTGAAGTTAGAGTTCTTAAACTCATATGGAGTTTAATCCCTGCTTCTTATATGGAGTATAAATTGTGATTAATTATTCACTTGCTTGTTGATTGCAAAGCTTATTTGTATGCTTTCTATATATGCAGAGCAGTCATCTTGCTGCAGACACATATATTTTCATACCCATCTCTTTTAAGTATTGTTATTTATGCATTGTCTTTCAATAAAAACATAAAAAACAGTGTTCCGTCTACCCATATTTAACCAACTTCGTAAATTTTTTAATTTTTTATTTTTATATAGGGATATTGTAGCTGAAAAAAAGAGGGAAATTTTTGAATAGGATACTTGGACATAAAGAAATGGGTGGAGAAAGGCCTTAGAACTTTTTGTTACATATTTATAAGATGAGAAAATTACAGAAAATAATTATTTTCATTTTAAGAAATTAGAAGTGTTATTTCTCAATTTCCAAAGGATACAAAGCAGTAGTTTCTGATACCTCCCTATAGCCACATTATCCAAAAACACTTCTTTCTATAGATTTTTCTATCATACTAATTAGGTAGAGATTTTGTAATTGACCATTTTGCCAGTACATGTTTTTTTCTTTCCTATAGCTGTAGGTTTCAGTACAGAGTTTCACATAAATGGTTTAAGGATAGAATGAAAATGCCAAGACCTCTTAGTTTGAATAGCAAAGATTTAATTACATAGATTATGTTTTGGATGTTTAGAATGCAACAACTGCAGAATGAGTATCTGTTGACATTTACATGCATTTAGAAATCCATTACATACTCTGACTATTAACTCAAGTACCATTTCATACTTTTAATTACTCTTGAATAGTTCAAAAAGATTCTATGTTAAACATGTAGACTACATTCATGAGCTTAAATTACATTTAGGGAACTCTAGAAGAGGAGATTGGCGTTTCCAATGTTTTCATAGTGCCTTTATTTTATAAAAAATCATTAGTATTTCCTTGTGTGTACTGAAATAGGGTTTTTACTTGCACTTATCCTTTTACTTTTGAAGTCATCCTGAAATCTTTTATCGCATCACTTTCAGAAGCTGAAGATAGGTTATACATTGTTTGTGTGTTCTGTCTTCTATGACAAGCAGAAGAGACAGTGCCTTTTCACAGCGGGCATGTACAGAACCCATCCAGTCTATACTTACATTCTAGAAAGTAATATGATTATTAGGGATTATTACGGAGTATTTGACATCCCTTTGGTGTTTAATATATAAGCTACAAAACCGTTTTTGCATTCAAAACCCTTCATGGCTGCTGGTATTTTTGTTGTAATATAGTATTGCCTCATCTTTAACAAACAGTAATATTATCAGGAAATTATATGAGTATAAACTTATTAATCCAAGCCAAGATTATTGATACTGTTGATCTACACCTATAGAATAGTTTTTATGTTTTTATAGTTTTTTGTGTTTTAAGGACTGGCTCATCTTTAGATTAGGCATCTAAAGTTTTGAAAATAACCCAGCTGGCATTTCTTTTAAAATGTCTTTGCAGTTTTGTCTGGAGGCTTTCTATTTAGAGTTTTTATTAAAAAGTAACAGAGTTTACAGAAGTTACAGCACATGTTCATGCATTTGAATTTACAAGAAGAAATTCTTATTTGGCAGTTACAGTGTTCTGGGATCGTATCTGAAGCCAAGTTTCCATGGTCTTAAAAGTGAATTGATGCAGCATCAGGATGTCCAACAGTGCAAATGTGATCTGAATCTGGGCACACACACATAAGTAAATTCCTGTAAAATTAACGAGTGCATACAGAAGAAAGCATGAATGCATTTTGTGCTTTTATGGCAGCTTTATATATGATTTGGTATAAAGTTAACATGACATTGACAAACAATAATGAATTCAACATCACTGTAAATTAAGCTAAAATGTCAAAAAGAGTTGAACAAAATTGCACTGTGGGACCACAGTATTAAGGGCTATAATATTACATTTATTTTATTGTCAGTGCAAGTATTTCTTCTTTTTTAAAACTGTTATCTTTCATCTCCATAAGTACAGTTTTGATTGACGTAGTATATTTTTGCAAAAAAATGAAGAAGACTTACTAAGAAAGGAAAAAAAAGGAAGAAATAAAGCCTGACACCCTAATTTCTTGGCTTATATTTTGATCACTAATAACAGTGTGATTATATGCTCTACTAAATCAGTCATACTGTAACATGCATCAACATACCTTTGTGTAGGAAGTAAAATCTGGATGAGTACTGTAGCTCACAATTCAGTCTTTTTTCTTTTGTCCATTTACAGAATTCTCAGTGTTTAACTCAAGGTTAGAGTTTCAAATTAGGGAAGAAGTACCTAAAAGGTGCTATTGCTATTGTCAACTTCTTTTATAAGTACAGTCTGCAAAACAGAATCCCTGAAAATTTCCTTTGGATTCAGAAAATGAACACTCTCTTCTTTGTATTGATGACAGGCTTTGGAAGGTACTTGAAACTGAACTGAGAGTTGTGCTTCATGGATGTACATAGCATATTCCACCCACTAATGGACAGAAAAGCTAGTACAAGGAAATAAACACGAGTGCGCATAGTATGGACATCTATTCCTCAGCTTCATTGCTTTGCTGCCCAGATTGATTATACTGTACTGCTTACTAATGCAGTTAGTACCACAGTGCCCACTATAATTAAACTGAGTTGAAAAAAGTTGTAATTAATAGTCTACATGTATTTACAGATATGTCAATGATTTTTACCCTGACAACTGGTATTTCTACATTCCTGATTATTTACATCAAATGTGACAGAGTAAATCACATTGAATAGTGCAAGGAGGTTGCAGCCTCATCAAGATGCATTCTGGCTGGTTTGGTTTTAATTTAACATGCTTTTATGCATTCATTGTTCTGAAAATCCTATAATGAAACTCAAGAATAAGATAATTGGCAGCAATTTGCCAATACAATAATCTTTCTCAGCAGCAGTAATCTTGGCAGAATTTCTCTGATGCTGGCTTTCTGCAATGCCAGGTAAACCCAAGTACTGTGATTGTGTGGAACTCATGACCATATTTCCCCCACTGTAAAAGTTCATAGCATCTACTTTAACACTGAAGTTCCGTTACAACATTTATACTATGATATTTCACAAAAATATGATCCTTTATGATAAATTACTCTAGATTTACATGAGCATCAGGGAAAATGGGAATTAAAAGATCTGGGTTTTGTGTATGAGAGAAAGGGGAAGAAATTGGGGAAGAAGAGCACAGGGTAAGATACTGCTGTGTTAGCACACAAACAGCACCTACGTGCATTGTTAATAGGCCTACTGATGGTTGTTTTGCTGGTGGAGAAATTCAGTGAACATTTGTACTTTGAAATTATGTACTTTCATTCTTACAGTTTTTTTTCTAGAGCATTCATAGTGCCATTTTAAAAAATTTGGCTTAAATGCCAGCAATTAGTTTATTGGATGTTTTCAAAGGGATTATTCTTGGAATACAAAAAGCAATAATACTCTTTATTATGCCACACTGAACCACACTGAATGTTTGTATCTATTTCTTCCCCCTAGGCATAATATTGCGCAAACAAATCTAAATATTAAGAGTACTGATGAACTCTTAATGAATTATCAGTACCTAGAAATTAAAATCAAGGTAGTCTTTTTGATAGAAATGCCTGAATCTAAACAAACCAGCAAATACTGAAGGATTTAGTGTCTCATGGATATTTGAATTTCGATTTTATATTTTGCTTCCAGTTAAATATTTTTATTTGCTTTTTTATTAATATATTTTTTGTGAAATAGGAAATTAAATTCTGGTACTTAACACGGAGACTTGTTATGTTCTCTACAATCATCTTATCTAACACTTTACCCCGAACAAATATTTGATTTGGGTTTACAATGAACTGGCAGAAAAATCTTCTCTCTCCTCTTGCTCCCGCAGTCTTAAAAGTAAGATTTAAAAAATATCTTAAAAATCTGTATGTTTCTGAAAGGGACTTCATGTTCTTTGACTTATGTACAGCTGAGAAATTCTTGTACATGCCACTGAGTCCTCAGAGTGTTTTTAACACAGTTGTGTTCTCCTATTTATAATTTTCAGAGGTACTTTACGTTTACAGCTACAAAAATGCAGAGCAGTGAGTAAATTGCGAGGCTCTTGAAGAAGTAGGTAATTCACCTTGGGACATATAGATGAAAAACTATGTTCACAGGAAAAAAAATAATAAAAGCTGGAGAACATGTTGGAATCTACAATGCAAAGAAGGTGAAATACCTTTATATTTGTGGATACTTAAATATATAAGTGGCTTAAAATGATTATATGAACTATTAATAAGGCAATATAATTTAAAAAAAAATCTTTTATGTTCCTCAGTCCTGTTTCAAGCAAGAATAGACAAAGTGCAGACAGGCTATGATAGCATTCAGGCAGGCTATGGTGGGCTTCTCTCAAACTTCTTAAAGCTTGTGACATGATCCCTTTAACTCCTCACATCTATCATGTATGTTTTCACCTTGTGCAAAAGTGAATGCTAACTGGAATACATGAAATAACAGCAAGTCAGAACAATAGTTTTATCCCAGTCTTGATACCTCCTTTAGTGAAGATGGCTGTAGAGCAGACTAGGAAGGCTGGTTCATCCAAAAGTTCATTTCACCCAAATTTTTCTATTGGTCTTATAAAAGATACTACTTCACCCTGGCAACCTTGTCTTCTTCATGAGGTACAAGGTATTGGAGAATGAATCTTTCTAACTATATATCACTGTTACGGAAAGTTTTTTTCATGAGACACAAGTATATTCTTTAATCAGGGGAGTGTCATCTATCAATCACATGCCACTGCATTTAATAACCAAATGTTGCTCCTAATAAAGAATGAGAAAATGTCTAAGGGCAGTAGGAAAGAAATAATGTTACACTGGCTCATGCTGTCAAATCAGCATTAAAATATAATGCTATCAGACAACTTCTATTTTCACGGTTTTACATAAATGTCTCTGTATGTTTAACAAGGAGATTAAAATAATGAAATGTAGCTATGTCTTCTGAAGTTCAGCTCATCTGAATGACCAAACTGCCTTGGTTCTTTAGCTTGTGTGAAGAGAAATAGACCTTTTTAGAATTGTCCAGTCCATCCAATCTACCTTTTTCTTCCTAAGGATGAGATTTATCATACTTCATAAGATACTTTTAACTATAAAAGATAGAAAACTGTTTAGATGTGACTATTTATATAATTTATTTAAATTATTAATTTATATAAATTATTTATATAATTTATAAAATCATTGCTGCGCGTTTCTTCTTTTTTTTTTAATCCTCCCCCAATTACAAGGATGTGCAAATATTCACATAGAAACAATATTTTAGCAAGGGAATAATGATACATTTCTGTAATTCTCTTGTACTGTGTGTGATTATAGATAAATCCATCTGACATAGAGACTACAGCTCTGCTAGTAAACTAAGCATTGTCAGGGCATGAGTATGGGGAAGTGATTCTTCAGACAGACAAAATGTTACAGAAAATGTTAACATGCCTCTATCTTGCTGCCTTCTGTCTAGGCCTTTCCCAAACAATCTCAGGCATAATATAGTAGACAGATAGCTGAATTCCCAGGAAGGGACTTATAAGCATCCATGCTCATTTACAGGATTACTGAATTTAAGAGTGCATTACTGTGGCCAGACTATTCTAGTTCTTCCTGAGGCCTGATGTTTCTGTAGATATTAGCACAGAGATGCAGTATCTGTCACAGAACAACATTCAGTTCTGGCCTACTGCATAAAGAAAGAGCATGGGCTCAGTTAAAAATAAAGGTAGAAAATAAATGTCTACAGGAGCTGATTGAGATGACTGATCTGAACACCTGTTTATATAAGGGGCAGATTGGTTTCCAGAGATTTATATTTTCTACTGACAATTGATGTGGCTAGACTAGTACAAACTTAGACTTCTAATTTTCAGAATCCTGAGTTATAACAGGTAAATCCCAACCTTTGTGTCCAATTAATGAATAAAGAAAGCAAAGGTATTTTGTGTTTTCAGCTGTGCCAGTTGATGGATATCTTTAATGTCTCTACAGGAAGAAAAGCTTCATAGACTCCTTGCAGATTTTTCAGCTGTGGTTGATATCACTACCAGGAGAAAAGTGACAAGAAAAATATGATACCAACTCTAGGTTGGTATTAAAGGTTGTCTGTAGATATGTTATTTACTATTTAGTGAAGGACTTCACAGAATTGTAGAATGGTTTGGGTTTGATGGGACCTTAAAGATCATCTAGTTCCAACCCTCCCGCCACGGTGTGAGAAACTGAAAGGATTGCTGGCTTGAAACATTCAGTGGTGTGTGTGTGTATGACAAGGGGCAGCTCAGGTCTTGCTCTGATGAGGTGATGAGCTGCCCCTTACACCCCACTCTTCTCCCAACCTGTATCCCAGCCCTGCAGTGGCTGCCAATCCCTGGCACACTGGAGGCAATGCTCCACACCTGCCTCTGGAGCCTCTAACCCAGCTCCTGTGTGGCCAAAGGGCTGCAAACCCCACCTGGGGAAGGGCGAGGAAAAGCTGAAGAGCACTGAAAGCAAGACACAAGGCAAGCACATTAGGCCCTGCCTCCTCTTGCAACTTCTATCAGCTGAACACCACTGGAACCAGGAGTGATGGCTATGTTTGTTCTTTTCTACACCTTTTCTGTCTTTCTCCCCTAATTACATCATCTCAGGATTTTGAGTAAAGCTTTGAGAAACTACAAATCAATCAGGCTTGGAGTTTGCTAAGTTGAATGGGCCAAGTTAATGCTTTGAGAAATGTTTGTTTCGTGTTGATTGAATGCTGCTTGAAACATTTTGCTGAAGTTCTCTAATTTTCTAAAGGTGCCAGTAAAAGCTTTTCTTTGTTATTTTGACCTTTTGGGGATCTTGTTAATATTTCTCTCATGCATCTAACTCAGAGTACATGATCAACTGTAAACACTTTTAAAAGTCTTACAGATCAAACTTCTTGGGGCCTTACACATGGGCAAGGACACCTTCTACTAGAACAGGTTTTTCAAAGCTACATCCATCATGGCATTGAACATTTCCAGGGAGGATGGTATCCACAGCTTTTCTGAGCAACCTTATATAGACAATGCACTGAAGACAGAAAACTGAAGACCAACAGCCTGATTCAGAACCACTTAAATAAGCTGTTCAGTAAAATATGGGCAGGGAAATGGAAAATATTTGTAGAGTCAGAATTACTTATTTGGTTACAGGACATGGCAGTAATAAAGAAGAATCCACAATGAAGAAGAATTTGGAATTAAGAAAGATGAATTTGGAACTACTCTTTATATTATTCTAAGAACAGGAACTGAAGGCAAAAGAAGAGCTATAGAGTGCATCTTTACATTTTAGCAATGCTGTATGAAGACACTACATAAAATGTGAGAAGAGTTGTAGGTGCTTAGCAGATATCTGCTCATTCCATGGATCACAGAGGGAGGTATTTATCCCATTCAGCATGTTATGAGAGATGAAACTGAAGCCTATCTTGAGACTAGGATGGATAAAGTAGCCTTTGCTTCCTGAGTTACCACTGTGATCTCTAGATGTCATGGAGATTAGGTGAGGACGTGAAGCTGCTATTTCATACCAAAATCACAATCAGTATTCCTTCCCACTGAATAAAAAAGAATGAAACATAGAAGTAGTATAAATTAATTAATTTCTCACCAATCTATTTTAGAATAATATCTATAAAATGTGTTCTTAAATAAGCAAATGTCATAGGCAAATATCAAGTTAATAATTAGTTCCTAGTCTATCAGTTTCTGATTTGCCCAAATTATATACCATTTATCTTTGGTCACTGTGAATACATCTAATGTCATTGAATCATGAGAATATGATATGCATCAGAATCAGATTCATTGCCATTATATTTTATTTAGTATTTATATCTCCGTGTCTTTTTTTCTTCTTTCCCCATTTGTCTTTGCAGGTTTTGACCTAGTAAAGTGTGAAGATCCTGGCATACCAAATTATGGCTACAAGATACGAGATGAAGGACATTTTATAGACACTGTCATTTTATACAGCTGTAATCCTGGCTACACAATGCATGGTAGTAGTATTATGACCTGCTTAAGTGGAGATCGAAGAGTTTGGGACAAACCTTTGCCTACTTGCATAGGTAATACAGATTGTGACTGTTCTGGTATGATTGGTCTGGTGTTTCAAGAAAAAAAAAACAAATATTCTCTTTCTATACTTCATGAGATGATAATAGTGCACACTTATTTTAAATTTCAAGAAAAGATAAAATGTGGGCATGGAAGTATGACTTCTCTGAAATAGGTGGCTTGCTATTAATGGTATAAAACTAGTGGAAAACACTTTTTTCTATGGAGCAGCCTTTGATGGAAGACTACTGCTTTGGTTCTGATTAAGCCCTGGGTCACTGAGTCTGAAATACTATCACAGGCAGTGGCATTGTCTAAACACTTCATAAACTAAGAAAGCCCCATCATAAAGCAAATAAGGTTATGAGCTTTTTTTTTGCTCATTTATTTTCATCAGATATTATTTCAGCATCTCATTCCTGTGAACTTTATTTCTAATTTTCATCACATGTTGCTGGATGTTTTTATCTGTGCACTCTGGAGCCCTTGGTTGCTGTGCCAAGATACCCCATCTGTCAAAGCCTTGTGGTAGACCTTTTCTGAAAACACTATGTCTTCAAGTGCCTAAAACTTGGTTTCATTACAACCAATGAAAACGTTAAATAGAGAATTACTAGCCAACATGCAGAATAACGGAACAGCAATATAGCTGTTATCCATAGCTGTACCTTTACCTATCCATATAGCTGTACCTTTATTAGGCAGTTTGCATCCTCTAGTTTTTCTTTCCAGTCCCACAATTGCCAGTGACTTCCTGACTTCAGTTTTCACATGAAGTTCCCATGAGTCTTTCCTTCTGTGTGTCTTCTGATACTTAGTTTTCACCTCTCCTGCCTGCTGCGGGCAGGTGACAACTGCTTTCTTTCAGCACTCACCTCACCCTCAGGATCTTTGCTCGTTGCTTTTCTCCCATTTTGGGGGCTACAGTCTCCATTCCAGAACCTGCTTCCTGCTGAACACATTCACAAACCTGCAGTCTGCAAAAGAGCAAGCTCCCTTCCTTTCAAATATTCACTTAAGCTGAAGGTAAGTGCCAGAAAAACATCAGTGGACAGCTTTTCTGCTGTCTTAGAGATAATTTTCCCCACTTGATTCTAGAATTTTATCTGGAAGTTTTCTTCTATGTATATGAGAGGTCAAAACAACTATCCAGTTTTGATTTAAAGACTTTTCCAGGCTTTTTATGCATTCAAGTCCTCATGTTCTTCAGTTTAATTGCTTAGCTTCCTTTTCCTGTAAGTTTGCCCTTTTGTAGAGAAGACCCATAATTAGTTCCACCTTTGCCTATTTCCCCATGTAATTTAAACGAAGTTATTTCTCTGAGGTCATTTTCTGCAATATTTTTTTTGTGCCTGTGTTCGCTACAAAGTAAGACTTAGAATAAACTCTAAAATACTTGTTGGTTTCAAGTCTGTTAGGTGAATAAATTCAACCGTCTACCTATTTCCTTTTCTTTGTATGATGATTTGTCTTCTATATGTTGGATGTTAAAATCTTGAACATGTAATGGTTAAAATAGTAGTAATTAAAAAAAAAATCCTGTATATTGCAATCTGACCTGGAGGAAGCTAGGCAACCCAGGATCAAGCAAATATAAAGAAAATTGCCATCTTTTCTCCAGTAAAACATCTTTTATAATCCTTCTTCAAAACACTTTTGAGCAATATGTAAGTTTTTACAAGGTAACTTTATTTAATTATTAC
Organism: Catharus ustulatus; assembly: GCF_009819885.2. NCBI lineage: Eukaryota > Metazoa > Chordata > Aves > Passeriformes > Turdidae > Catharus > Catharus ustulatus. Next base: position 96,499,359 of record NC_046223.1, read on the forward strand.
CATATTCCTACCATGTAATGCTTCTTCTAGTCACATATTTCCACCTGTAATTACAGTTTTCTTCATACCAACATGCTTTTAAGATTCCATATTTCACTTAAGATTTCCACTCTTTTTTCTTCTTTTTTCTTGTCTTTGATTTTGTACCTTGCATTACTAGATTTGGTTTCTGCATTTTATTTCCAATCTTTTGCAATAATTTGTGCCAAAATTTCTTGAGAATCTTATTTCATCTCTTAGTGAAATTATGTAGCTCAATCAATAGAATAATTAGTTTTCTTTTTCTTTCCCGAGAGAGATTTTGGTCATACCGTTTGGTTGAATAAACAGAAAATATCTTTCTATGTGCTTTTGTCTCTCTACAAATATTTTTAATTACTCTCCTTGTTCCTCTCCTGAAAACAAAATCTTGGGACTTCATCAGTTCTGTAAAAACTACCTCTTCTCATTTCTAGTTTCAATCTCTTTTGGACCATTAATTAGTTGCCCAAGAAATCAAATGTTTACTGTTCTTTCTTAAAATCTTCTAAAACTGTTTCCTTCTAAGCAGTTTCTTACAGTCTGTTATCTTCATTAAATTATGGGGTTTTTTACTGTTCTGTGCACAGGAAAGCTTGCCATGAAGAGCCCTGAATAATGAGTTATATATCTGCAGATTATATTAGCATTGCTTCCCTCCCTCTTTAGATTTATAAAATCTCTTCTTCCATCAGTTTTATCTTATGTTATCAGTTTTCTCTTTTTCTACTCTGATTTAAATGCCTTTTTTTTTCTTCCTTTTTCTGGAGTTGCCATGAAGTTCCAACCATTACTTTCTTTCTTAGAAACATTTTCTTAAAATATTTGTCAAGATGTATTACTTTTGCTCGTAGACTACATCATGATTTGATATTTGCTGTTCTCATCAGTGACATTTATATTCTTCATTGTATTCACTATCATTTCAACCTCATTCACAAAAAATTAAAGCCTATGCACAGACATATTCCACACACTCCGTAATTACTAATTTTTAGTGATAAACTGTTATACTGGTCTTAGCATTCATTCTCATTTTGTCTATGTTCTAAACCATAATGGAGAAAGCCAAAGAATTCTCTTAATTCCATCTCTAGAAGTTTCCAGAAATATTTGTCAATTCTATTAATTATAGTCATTTCTATAGTATATTTTTGAGGCACTGATTTTAAGTGTGCTCATGTCTGCATATTGGAACACAACGTTTTTGAATTATTTTTGTAATAACTTCTGAAGTTTTGCCTTTGATCTACTCTTAAGATGGATTTTAAAAATATAAATATTAAATACATAATGCATAATCCTAAATGTTATGGTGTATTCTTTTCCAAATGAGCCTTCTCAGAATTTTAAATCAAGTATGCCAATTAGTTTGAGTGTAAATTTTGGGTTCACTGACTTAAATTTAGTTCTTTGGTAAATACAGTACTGTATCAGTAATTTCTTATCTGTAGTTATCTACCACAGTGATTATTGCAATCCAAATTTTCTTGTATAATGGAAATTAATTGAAATCCTAGAAGAGGGTTACATTTGAAGAAATTTTGTACTCAAGTTGCTTCCTGCTGTGGTTCTGTATACAGAATATAGTTGTGACATTGATTGGGTCTGAGACAGACACAGCAATCAAGGTTCTTGAAGCAAGGACTAAGCCATCTATTCCTTGTGAGCGCACCTTAAACAGGGAGATTGAGAGTCCCGGGCACACACATGGGATTGGTTACAATCTCAGTCACTCATTTCCTTCATCAATGATACATCTGCACTTAGGACCCAATAGATGGCCTGCCTCTTTACAGGCTGGTTGGGTTTCAGTTTGCAGCTGTTAGACCAGCTGCAGTATGCAATGCCACATGTGGTGTTTTGAGTGATCAAACCAGCAGGATAAATAAGTAAATCAATCACCTTATTTCCTCTATGGTAATTTTCCCTTATGGTAATAACTGGGTTGCGAGCAGTGATTTGGTGGCATGTACAAAGATTAATAGTTGTTAGGAGTATTGCTGACAGATTATTTGATCCAACTGCCATGGTTCTTTCCATCATCTCTGTCTTATTATGCTTGCTGTACAGCTGTGCTTGAATAAATCCCCATGGTAGGTTTTTTAACAACACTACTTGTAAGGCAACACGATAAATGTAGTAGAAATTAAAGTACATGACTTAACTGAAGAATCAGAGATCCTTTTCAGTTTAGTGGCACATGACTGTTACACAGTTCTCTTTCATCAGGGTGTGTTTTTACACTAGCCAGACAACAGAATGATGCTCTAAACAAGTAACATAGGAATTATTTAATTATGCATGCTTAGCATTGCTATTGGTCTCTCCATAAAAACAGCATTCATAGTAAAAATGTTTTAAATTAGATGCTAAGTACTGTTAAATCATAGCTTTTTGATTTACTATCTTGCTTTTCAAGCATTTGGCAATTAAATTTTTAAATTCCCAAAAGAAATTGCTGGGCAATACCTACTGCTTTTTGGTGTGATTAAACTTGAAGTTATATAGAAGTAACTTGAAAACATTACACTAAAATAATTCTGACATTACAGCAAAACAGAAAGCTAATTTAATGATGAAATTAAATGCTGCAAAATTTGAATTCAAGCATTCATTGTTAGAAGAGCTAAGCATGTTAAAGGGGAAATTTCTGAACTATTTTTGCTGGCTTGCTAATGCTAAAATTGTGCTTTTGTAGTCTCAGTACATATTGAACCAGTCTGGTTGGTTAAGTAACATAATCACAGAAGTACGGTTTATTTCTTTATAACAAGGTAGGAATTAGATAATTGTGTTCATTTATAACTTATGTACGTGTCCTGGTTTGTATGTATGTGTACTACTTCAGAAGTATTAGGTTATTCTGTTAACTTTTTATAAAACACAGAGATGTGGAATGCATGGAAGATGGAAGTGCAGATTACTATGGTTTCATTAGAAATTCAATCCTTATTTTGCAGCTGAGTGTGGTGGTCGAATTCATGCTGCTACATCGGGGCGCATTTTGTCCCCTGGTTACCCAGCACCGTATGACAACAATCTTCATTGCACTTGGATTATTGAAGCAGATCCAGGAAAGACAATAAGGTATATACTTAATTTCAATATTTATAATTGAATTCAGTATTTTATAAATTTTTTGTTATTCTCATATTTTTCTATACAAGCTGCTGGTTTTCACTGGTATAGTCAAGATATCCTTCTATAAGGTGATGTATCAGTTTTCCTGGGTTGGGTGCCTGTTCAGGAGTAAATTCTCTGGATATGGGACAAGATAAGCAGCATTCAAGGTGCATTTGAGTATTACCTCACCCAAAAGTTGTCTTTTGCACCAGAACAACACCAGATTACACAAACCCCAGAATATGTTCTAGTATTAATTAGTAGTATTAAACAGCTTACATAAGGGTGAACAAGAACTTTAGGAATTTGCATGATAAAACATTTCTTGTGAATCGCAGGTAGGAAAAGAATTCTCTCATGCACTTCCAAAGATAGCTCTGCCAGGACAACAAATCAGTGAAATATCAGTGCCAGGGCAAAGCACATGCCCATTATTTGAATTAACATATTCACAAATTCAGCAAGAGTTAATCAGTGAAACCAACTAACTCTGTGACCTGCACAGGAACCTGACACCTATTTAGTACCATAGCTATTGTATCCTCATACAAAACTGATGTCATCTCAAGACCCATGTTGGGCCCTGAAAAGTCTGTGGTGGTTGACACTGTCCATCCTCAGCAGGATGGGGCAGGGAGAAAAAAACTTTATAAAAACCCCTTGAGAGTCAAAATAAACTGAGTTTAATAAAACAAAAGCAAAGGTCCATGTGTGAAAGCAGAGGAAAAAAAAAGATTTATTTTCTACTTCCTATCAGTAGGTGATGGCCAGCCACACCTTTGGGAGCAGGCCTTCAGTATGTGTTTCTCTGGAAGACAAACATGATCACAGAATATTCTGATTTGAATGGGACTCACTGGCAATAAAATCTAATTAAATGGGAAGTTATTCAGTGGGAGGCTTTAGCCTTGGTTTTTGTTTGTTTGGTTTTTTTTGTAATCCTATTTCACTAAGCCAAATATTGAATTTATGCCATCATGGGTTATTTCAATGCATAATTTTTATTTAAATAACAATTTTCAAATTAATGATTTCCAGTTAAGGACTAACAGATAAAAAAATATCAACACACAACTATTTGAAGCAAAAAAAAAATAAAAGAGACATTTTGATATTTACCTATTAGAGTTCTTCAGCATTAAGAATGTAAGCATTCAGGTCTTGGAGACAATTCACACTTTCTGCCTTATAAGATAACATTCCTGAGCACATTAATAAATATAATTCTTCACCTGAAGGTAAATACAGATTATTGTATTATAATACAGTTTTATATTTTACGAATTTTAGCAAAAAGCCAATCTATGATATTTTTCTCTTTTTTGTGTAGGAAAGGAAATGCCATGCTGACAGGAGTTCTTGTGCTATATGTTCTACTGTCCAGTAGCTGTTACATTTTTTAATTGCATATAATTCAAGCAAAACAGCATTCTTGATATCCTCATTTAAATAAAAAGAGGAAATTTTTATTGAAATCGGTTCATATACTTTAAAATATTTATCCTAAAAATAATATAATTTATAGACTTATAAATCAAGTCTTGAGGACTTATGCCCTATAATAGCATTTCCTGTTATCCAAACATTTATAAAACAGACCTACGTGATGCTTACAAGATCAACAGGAAAAATGAATAACCCTGCTGGACCACCTTCTTCAGTCCTAAACAGCGTCTTAAAACTACAGCTTGGGAATGATTGCTTGGAGTTACATGTAATTCTGTTTAACGAGTAATGCACAATACTTTTACTTTTTCTTTGCAGTCTGCATTTTATTGTTTTTGATACTGAGGTTGCTCATGACATCTTGAAGGTATGGGATGGGCCTGTTGAGAGCAGCATACTTCTCAAGGAGTGGAGTGGCTCAGCTCTTCCAGAGGATATTCACAGCACTTTCAACTCATTAACATTGCAATTTGACAGTGATTTCTTCATCAGCAAATCAGGCTTCTCCATTCAGTTTTCAAGTATGTAAATATTTTTCTTCTCAAATTTAATAATTTCATACCCTATTTATATACATTGTTCCTCTATTTATTGACTCTAGCAACTCTTTTGCAACTTTCTCAGTCTTTAGAAGACAAGAAATTATACTATTTTAATTGTGTTATGTGTTTATGCAAATGGCTATGACTAGGAAGAATTTTTGGATTTACTTTGAATGTTTAAGGGTTTTTATTCCTTGTTTTCACCAGCAGCCACATACCTACCATTATCTAAGTAGCATTATTTAACAAGTCAAAATGGATTTGTACGTACAGAACTTTTTTCTGCACAAATAATTTTAAATATTCCCACCGCTGTTACCTAAAAATGTATTATTTCATGTTTATGTTTTATGTTGGTTAGGTTTTTTTTTTCTCAAAACATTGGCTGCATGATGCATGGTTTTTATGACCTAAATATTCCTGGTATGATTAAGCTAAAGAATTCTAGACACCTTACCATATTGAAATACACTTAAAAATTTAATATTAAACTTATCAAATTGATCTTTATGAATAAAAGGAAAGCTTCTCTTTTTATAGAGAAAATATGATCAATATTGTACAGGTGATCAATATTTTAAAACTGGATATGTGTAGTTTTTCTATGTTATTTTGACCTAAAGACTGGGAGTAGACACAGGAGACGTATCTGTGTCTTTGATTCAGTCATTGCATCCTTATATGTCTAGATATAATGCATGCATTTCTTGCCATGACATAGGAAAATTGTGAATTAATGTGTGAGTCATTCAGAAGTAAAGGGTTCTAATCAGATTTCAGTCATAATTATTTGCATGAAGATGTAAACTTGGGTTTTTTCTAGTCTAATTTCTCTAATGTCTCTAAAGTCTATAATGTATTTTGCATTTACCTATTTACTTCATTTTCCTGTATTTTTCTAAATGCTGTATCTACCACCCCCAAAACACTCTTTCATCAGTCTAAAAAAAACTAGTTAAAAGCTTATAAAATTAATTAAAGTCAAAAGGAAGGATAAATATTTCTAAAATTTCTCACCAGTGTGCTATTTAATATGCTGCTTTTGATTTTTTTTTTAAACAAGGTAAGTTTTACATTTGTAAAATAAATGTAATTTTTTTTTCTTGTTAAGATTAGCAAACACGTTTAAGGTTGTATTATATGAAAAAAAACTTTATGCAGAGATTTTGAAAGGACAGAAATGTTTAAGCAGTTCAGTTTACCAATACATTCCTTAATCTTCAATGGCACTAAGAGCAAGTAGAGGACTATTTAATGCTTTGAGAGAGAATAAATGATTTTCCCATCCTCATATAATATCTGATGGATGCACTGAATGATCATGCTGACAGTTGCACAGTATGTTTTGCTGGAATTAATTGGAATTAGTGATGATGAGCTGAGAGCTCTAGTATAGGGAAAATAGTTTCATTCACTCTGCTTGTCAAGTGGAATGTGTTACTAACTTTTTAATTGTAAGGCATCAAAAATAAGATTTAAGGGATATGTTGAAGTAAATGTTTAGTTATTTAACCTAAAAATCAGGCTGGTTTATTTAGTCTTCTTGAGGCAATGAGCAGAACACTGTGGCCTTGACCTGTAAAGGATTTAATGTAATTAATCTATGACTAAGTGGGAATCTTTACATGCCTTAGTATTCATCATGTGTTCAAACTGTCGGACAGTTTATAGCAAAGCTGCACAGAATATTGACATTTCAGTACTTTAGTAGCTTGTATATCTATATAAAATATTTCTGAATTGCTGAAACTTTTTTTTGGCAATTGCAGAAGATGTAGACATTTTGTTGCATGTTCTTTGAAGGTAAGTGGCGAAGTTTTTTGTCTTTGCATCATGTGAAAGATTTTCAAGTGTTACATCTGTTAATGAGTATTTCATTTAATCCTTAATTATAATTGAAGAAATAAATTTCAGGTTCAGAATTGCTTAGAATTGGAAAATCTTTAGTAATGCAGCTTCTGTATTGGATTATGTAATTGGAATAAGTGTCTGCATCCGTGAACAGCCCTTTATGGGATCAGATAAAGGATATACATTTCAGAATATCGGGTCAAATGAGCAACTTAAAACATAAAAGTGCTAATTTTCATCCAGAGAATTTGTTTCACTGTGCTGTGAATGTGCTAATTAGTCTCTATGCTTTGCACTCAAGAATGTCATAACTGCATCTGACTAAAAAAGAGGTGCTGTGAAAGGGTGATGTAAGGTAGATCAGAAAATATCACCTATAAATTACTTACTGTTTATTGTAAATGTAATTAGAAGTATTTTAATGAAAAAAATATAATTGGCTGAATCTTGCAAAATGTTTGAACATTAATGTGTCCTGTCTTGACCAGTCAGCTCAGTGTGTAGAACATGAGGACAAGACAAAAGTCATTATGTTAATTGTAATCAGTCCAGTGCTTTCCAGTAAAACCTAATTACCATTTAGTTGTGCATAAAAGGACAAAAAATGAAGTCCAGTGTACAGAAATTACCTTTACCCTGGGGGTTAAATACATTTAAGCTATGTATTACAAACCAGGGATGTCCACCAATTCTTTCTGGCAAAAGGGTATAGGTAGATTTGGTATGAGGCTTCTTTATTGCAAAGAAAGTTACTGGCAGCAAAAACTTCTTTCATAAGTTAACCATTAAAAAGTGCTGTCTAACCTAGCTTAATTCTGTCCTACATATCTAAAGTAAAGGGGATAAATTCCATCTGAATTTGCCTTTTTCTTCTTATCAGCTAGAGGTCTAGGTATACTAATAGTAATTTTCAAACTTTTGAATATTTCAGGCAGATGAAAGGAATCCTATCTGTCTTTTCACAGGTGTCTAGTTTCCTTTGAGATGCCATAAAGTATCCTGGCTAGTCTCCATCTGCCACTGCAGAAGGTCACACAACCATAAGTCCTCTCTCCTGTCTTCCAGTCCTGTGCTGATTCCTTGGATATGGCATCTGAAATGAGACTAGTCACCTATGTTGAAGCAGATCAATCTTACCCTGAATGTTTAATCTCCATCTGCTCTAGACTTCTGAAAGCATTTGGATCCCATGCTAATGGGTCTATTGCTTTTATTGACCTGAAGTTTATTTTATTGAGAGTTTTTATTTCTAACGGTATAATTTTTTTTACTTGATATTTACCAAAAACAATAGAAGTGGCAGATGATAGAAACAGCACTGGCAGTTTCTAGTCATATTGTCATTCTTACTGGCTCTGATAACTTCAGTTTAAAAATACCTAATATTAGTTCTACCCTCCCAGTCTACCCTTTTTTCTTCAACTAAATTCTCAGCTGTTGTTACTTCAGAGAACTGTATCCTTTTCTTCAACTAAATGGTGAATTTATAGTTCTTTATGTGGTTTTACAGATTTTGGTCCTCAAGGCAAATAATACATCAAATGATTTTATTCACCCTCCCCTTAAAGAATACCAAAAATAAAAAAAAAAAATTGGAGATATCTGGCTTTTCTAGAGTCAGACCTATCTATGATAATTTTCTATGCCTATCTCCAGTTCTACAGTATTGTAAATTTACCTTAGTTATAGTAAGCATACCCTTAAATTGGTAAGCATACACTATAATTAAAAATATTCTGATCTCTGCTTTCAGACAAGCAAAGATGCAATTTTTTTGTCCATGTAAAACAACTGTCAAGATGTTAATAAAGTAGCAAAGCACTTTTTCTCCATTTATTGTAATGTTTCTGTCTTATTAGAAGAACTTTGGACACTCATATTATTAAAAGTGAAGATACAAAACCAAGGCATTTGCATAATTGGTTTAGTCCACTTTTGATTTTTTTGTTGTTTGCTGTCTTTCTCAGTATTTTTAAATTTTTCCCTTAAGTATGTGCAGAGATAAGTAATGATGACTAAAGATGCCTAAGTGTTTAACTTAGCAACACAAGTCACCAATCATGAAAGTGCAAGTAAGCAACTTACACCAGTTTTAATTACAACAATTAATTGGAAATTACTTGGTCAGATGTTGACATATCTGTTGACAACTTACTTCCTCTGGCGAAAGCATAACTATCAACAAACTATGTTTGGTTTTTCCTAGTGGCACTGGGCTTAATATGACAAATCTGTTTAAACAATTTTGTCTAGCTTTGCAATTACATGTGATCATTTGTTTGTCTGCAGCAACTTTTACAGTAACTGTGTCACCTATCTTGAACTGGGTAGTGTTGTGAAAATTGTTCCTTTGCTGTTGAAATATTTTTAATCATTTGCCTAATGGCCAAAGTTGCCACATTTAAGTAGTATAAGTATTTCCAGACAGAATCTTCATTGCTAGAATTCATCATGCAATTGTTCCAGATTGATTCACAAACAAATTTTTGGGGAAAATGGACTAGCATAAAAATTTATTTTTAAAGAAATTTGAAATGAATAATACATAATTACATATTTGCCTTACTAACTAGATCAATTTTGAGTTCAATAAAAATGAAATACATTAAGACATCCCTTGTAAAAACAAAATGAAAAGACACAAGGCACAAGAATTCAACACTTTTCAACTCTATAACCTAATAATTTCACAGTTCAGTGTCTTTTGCTGTCTGATAAATGTTGCATTTCATGCTCACAATAACATGGTGATAAAAACATGGTCATGAAATTGTCATTGCGCTTCTATCCATCATCTAATCTATGACCTGGGAAAGGCATCCTCAGCCCCATAGATGGTAGCAGTTCTTCATTTGGTTCCTGTGGAACTGAGCAAAAATGAATCTTGTAGGTTACTTTGGTGGTTTTCTCTAAACTTATGAGCTTTTGTACTCCAGACTTTGTTAAAGAGGCTGCATTGGCATTTGGGTTTGTTTTTTTTTTCCGTTTACATTCTTGGACAATACATGACATTTAAGTATGTTGTTGATGCTAATTTGCACAGTACTTAGTCTGTATATATACATGTGTTATGTGAGTTGCTTTTTGGAGAACAAACATTGTTCTTTAACATTTCACAATGTTAGTCTGAAATCACTGCAAATCCATGTACATCTCAGCTTTGATATGCAGAATTCCTTTTCAAGCTTATTATTATACAAACATAACTAAACAGGGGAACTGGTGCAATTTGAAAACCTGGGAAAGTCTATATTGTTTTGATAACTATGTGGATTAGAAATAAAATGTTGTCTGTAGCACTGCACTGCAGCAAATGGCTTACATGATTTTCACCACAGACAGTAAAAATTATAGGGATGAAGAAGATGTTTTTATTTCCTTGAAGTACGAGAAAATACAAACTAAAAAATATATTAAAAAAAATAATTTAAAAAAGAGTTAAAGAGAAATTAACCAAAAATCTAACATTTTGCTCACAGGTCTACAGACATGCAAATACACAGTGTTGTATTCTCAAAAGCAGTCTCCATTGATTTTCGAGTGAACTTTAGATCAACTTTGAAAGACAATTTGAGGACCAAATACAAAATAAAATTTAAAATGGGATTGTCACAGATTCTTAAATTAGAATAAGTGAGACTTGACACAGTGGCTGTCTACTTACGGAGATCTTAAAATTCCTTGGCAATCTGTGGTTTTCCCGGCTGCCTGTTCTTCTGGAACCTATCTCTGAATTCCATCTTTAATGCACACAGAAGCTTGTTCTGCTCTGAGCAGATGAGACAGTAAGAGATGGGAAATCTGTACAGAGAATCTCTATAACTCACTGAGTATCATATAAGCCTAAGGCTAAGAGCACATATGCAAGAGCTGAGAAGCAGCAATTACTTATTTTCCAGCTTAGTGGCATTCACATCTCATCTCCTGGCTATGCCATTTTAGGAATCTAATTTTTCTCAGGCATTGTTTTAAAACTCTAACTATGTAATTCAGTTTGATTTTACATCCTTGAGCCTACAAAGTAGTTATTGATTTCCTTGCTTTACAGTATGTATGTTTTATTTCTTAATGTTATAAAAAAACAACAGTGACAGAAATAAGATGATTTTTAATTCCTGGATTACTTATAAGTGCATATGACCTCTGTACTCTTCAGATATTTGCAAAATTCCAAATGAAGAAATATTAGAAATGTAATTTTCATGCAGTTACAGAATCTCTTGGGGTTCTTCAGAAGTAAAACAACTTGGAAAGGAGGCAAGTGGAAAAGTTGACAGTCTGTCTAAATGTTCACTTTACTAGATGGCATGTCAGTACTTCAATGTTTGGTGTTCCATTTAATTAGGATCAAGTGTATTTGGCACAATAAAAAGGTTGTTGGTTTCAAATACATAAAATAATTTCTGAGGCTGCAAGACCAAAAGTGTGAAGAGCATTTTGGTGTTTAATAAACATCTGTGATTTTTTTTAATTTAGAACTTTTTATATGATAAATGGAGATTAACAATGAAATTAATATTAGAAGGCATCAGTCCTTTCTGATTGATGGACACTTGACACAGTTAAAATGGGAAAAGTGTTGTTTGATGAGATACTATATAGCGTAACCTTTAAAAAGAAAATTAATCTATTCAGAGATATGTTTTTTAAAAGACAGCAATTAATGACAGAGATAGGCTTGTGCTCATTTTTTTGGAAGAATTGAAAGTATTTAACAGATATGCAATAGAGCAATCCATTTTTAAGAGCTATTGTTGCCTGTCAAATGAGGAAAAATTTTTCTGAGGTCACAACAATGCTTTCATTCCCTTGTGGCCAAACATACTTTTAGTAAACTGCATTGCTATGGGGTGTCATGTAAGTTGTCAGAGTGGTGCCTGGGGAATCCTTACACAGTACTCATTAGTAGTGACAGCTATTACTTAAATTCCTAGTGGAAAAAAAGTCCACCACGGTTAAAAAACAGCCAAATCTTCTACTTCATTTACATATAGGAATGATCCAAAGTATGAGATTTATTGTTTTGACATAGGAACAAAGCCAAAAAACTATTAATAATAAAATTTCAAACAAAGTCTCTATGTTTCTAAGTGTGTTATTTATAATAATCCATAAATTCTCCCATAAAGATATTTTACAATTTCTGTGATTTATATGTGGTCACCCATTTGCTAGAACATGCATCAAACCAACTTAAGAGTCTGAAATTGTTGTTTTTTATTTTACTCTTTTTTATTTTTTTTTTCAACTTTTCTCTCTTATGAAGATTTATAAGACAGGGAAAGACAAAACCATTTTTCAGTTGTACAACCTGGCAGTTTCAAGTTTGCACATGTTTAGCTGCTCTTGCTCTTTCCTATTGTGTTGTACTCTTTTGGTGTGGACAGAAGGAATGGATGCAGCTCTTAATTTACAAAATGAGTTATTGCATCCTGGTGGTAGACACCAGTACTATTAATGACAACTGTGGTATAACTGGATTTATGACTTCTTTTGTTGGTTTTTGTTCACATTTGTGGTCAGTTCTTTGAAAAAGATGTTTGGGTAAGGACTGGTATGAAAGAGAATGCAATTCAGTAGGGACATTAGTCTCCAGAGATGGACCTCTTTTTCTTTGGAAGACTGCAAAGTTTATTGCAACTCAGGATGTCTGAATATCTGAAGCCAGTAGGAGAGAACCTGAAACCAGAAGAGACCTTGCATCTTCCAGAAATCCACAGTGGATGTAGATTTGTATCACTTTCTGGGTGATTATTTGCTTTAAGTCATACCATACTGATTGTTGTGCTTAGTTTAACATTGCTTTTAAATAATTTATTATTTTAGAAAGCTAAACCCATATCTAGCTACCAAAGACTGATCAAGCGAAGTATTTTGCTAAGATTCAGTTTAAATGATCTCTAAGAAATTTGTTTCTTGCCCCTGAAATGAAAAATTCAGGGCTGCATAAACTGCTGCATGATTTTAGCCAGATGGGTAAAGAGCATTTACATGCTTCAGGGTAGTAGGACTATAAAACAATATTATTTATTACTTGATACTAACCCTATTGTGCAAAAGCCATCAAATCTGTTTTGATAACCAGAATATTAAAGTGAGGAGTTACTAGTTCTTTTGATGTATTAACTGGACAAAATCAGTGCATATTTTATACTAAAGATACTGACAGGAACTCGACATAATCATGATGTATCTATGGGCAGATATTTATAAAAGCAAAGAAACAAAATACCTTACTGCATTACCTGAAGAGTAAATAATACCATCTCTGGTTGGAATGCTAATGTGAATGTGTTGTGCATTTAATTATGCAGAGTAAGTATCTATACCTTACATCTTTTATTTCATCATTCCCTTGCAGCTTCCATTGCATCAACTTGTAATGATCCTGGGACCCCACAGAATGGCACTAGATATGGAGACAGCAGGGAACCTGGAGACACCACCACCTTCCAGTGTGACCCGGGCTATCAGCTGCAAGGGCAGGCTAAAATTACCTGTGTGCAACTGAATAACCGATTCTTTTGGCAGCCTGATCCCCCTACATGCATAGGTATTGAGATGAGATGTTAGTCTCTATTTAGGGCTAATACAGATAGGATTTCTTTTTCGAAAACTGAGCATATGCTGCTTACGCTGGAGTGATCTCTGTGGAACTCAGTTATTTTGTACTTACAATGTCAGTCTTGATTAACAGTATTTTTGGGTGTGATTTTCTTTATTCTTAAAACTTCATAAAAAGTTTAAAATTACGAAGTATAACAGAAATAAGTGAACAGAAGTTGTGATTTTGACAAAAAAATAGTGTTGAAATGATTTCATTAGAATTTTCTTATTGTAATAGTTTAGTTACATAAACTGATCCATTATTAAATTTTTAATATTTTATTTATTTATTTATTTATGAGTTATCTTACAGATGAAATACCCATCCTGTGCAATACTTTGGAAGATGGATACTTACTGGGAAAAGTAGATTCAGAGAAGGGGATGCAAGTGACAGTGCTGTTGAAATAAATTAGATATATTTCCGTAGCATCAGGAGAGGCTGGACCCATAGTTCTAGATTGTATAAAGGTTTCACTGAGATTCTTGTCAGTAGACAATAATTACAGGCTTAGAACTTTTGCTGAATTTTATTTACAGTAATTTCACGAATACAAGCCACAGCAATTTGACAAAAATTTTGGTGGAAACTCGGAAGTGCGGCTAATAGTCGGGGACGGCTAATCTGTGAATAATTTTCTGACATTTACAACCCCAGACGTGCCAGCCAGGGTGCCGAGCCAAGCCCCTGCCAGTAAAAGCCGGCATTCCACGATTGTTACAGTGTTACTGTGTTGCCCTGGCTCCCTGAAGGCAGCACGGGGGGCGGGGAGAGAGGCGGGAGAGCTCTCTTCTTCCCTCCTCTGCCGCAGCCCAGGGGAGAGACGGGGGGCTGGGGGGGCGCGCCGCCATTGCCGCGGTTCAGGGAGCCGACGTGGGGGGGGACACCGCCATTGCCGCGGCCCGGGGACGGGGGGGGGGCGCGCCACCATTGCCGTGGCTCCGGGAGCCAACGGGAGCCCCGTGCAGCCATTGCCGTGGCCCGGGGAGGGGGGGGGGGGAAAGTGCGCGCCGCCATTGCCGTGGCTCGGGGAGGAGGCGGGGTGCTTTGTCCGCGCCCGCCGCCGGAGCCACAGGCGCGGGAAAACTCCGTCCCCGCCCGCCGCCGCTGCCATAGGAGCGGGGGAAGCTTCGTCCCTGCCTGCCACCGCGGGGCAGCGCCGACCCGGGGTGACCGAGCCCAGTGGCAGCGGCGGCCGGCCCCGAGCGGCAACACCGGGCTGGGCCACCTGGCCCCGTCAGCGGCCCCTAGCGGGCCGAGCCTGCACAACCTTAGCTCAACCAGTAAACCCCGCCCTCCCGCGGTTCTGTTACTAATTGCACGCGGGTCCTCGCTGCGAACGACAGAGCGGCTTATATTCGGGTGCGGCTTATTTATGGACAAAAACCAAAATATTTGCCAACACCCAGAGATGCGGCTTATACTCAGTGCGGCTTGTATTCGTGAATTTACTGTAATATCATTAATGTAGGTTTTCTAGGAGTAATCAACATCTGCAAAATTATCTGCTAGGCAAGTAGTTTTTAAAATCCTTGTTATTTTGTTACCTGCTGATTTATAATTAAATGAAGACTTACTTTAGCAATCCTGAAACCCAAATACAATATCACTAGAATAAGCATAATTCTTTTTCTTTCTACAAGACATTTTGGAGACACACTTTCCAAAATAGCATCTCCTGAAACAGCTGCAGTCCCACTGTTTCTCTGAAGTAAAAATACTGCAATGGATTCAAGATAATGGAGGATAGTTTTTCTGACTCCATATCATGTGACAGAATTGGAGAAGCACATAATCTGTGTACTGTGTTCTGCATAACATATGTACAGGGTAAAAAGCAGTGTGAAAAAACTTGCTAAATATATTAGGATCATTCACAAAGTAAATATTTAAAGAAAAAAAATAAAATTATATGGTATATAAGTCTAGAATATTCATATTTTTACTTTAGATACCAATTATAATCATTCCATATTTCTTTAAAGTCTAGTATAAAATCCCAACAGAACAAAACTGAAAGAAAGAAGGAAATCAGACAGAAAGAAAGAGAGAATCCCTTTGGGAAAAAATATATACAAAGTTACTGTTATTCTTCCATATGCTCAAGGTGACTTTGAAGGGGAAAGCATATTAAAGTAATCTTTAGTGTAGACATGACAATGGTAGAAACCTTAAGAGTTCTGCAAAGCCATTATATGTTATTTTGAAATTTTTATAAAGTCTTTACTTTAGTATGCTTATAAATGCAATGGCCTGAAAAGAAATCTCTTTAAAATGTTTAGTGTAGATTCCAAATCCTCAGTACCAACTGTTTTGCACTATAAGTGTTTTGCTTAGTT
Organism: Catharus ustulatus; assembly: GCF_009819885.2. Lineage (NCBI taxonomy): Eukaryota > Metazoa > Chordata > Aves > Passeriformes > Turdidae > Catharus > Catharus ustulatus. Next base: position 96,515,288 of record NC_046223.1, read on the forward strand.
TAGTTTATTTGGCAATGTAGATGCAGCCTGTCTTCACTACTTTACTTTTTTGTTAGACTTAATTTTGTTAGACTTTGTAGATGTGATTATCATCTATGAAAGTAGGATTCCTTATCTGTTTAAAAGCTCGATTCACAATAACTAAATGAATATATTTGAGTTTTGATTTGGGTAATATCTTTCCTAAGTGAATCAAACTGGTTTCTGCAACATTTGTGGTCAATAAAAATTGCAACTTGAGTCCTTGCAATTGAGTCCTATTGAGCTTTCCCAGTTCTTAAAGTACTTCTAGTACATAAGAAATTTGCAGTAGAATAAAGACAGGATTAAATAATACCAAAAATATACAAGACTTCCTTTTTCACTTCATATTTTTGCTCCTTTAGAAAGATTTCTTCCTCTACCATTTTGAATATGAACAGAGGTCACTTTTTAAAAGGAAAATAGAAAATTTTTACCTAACAGGAAGTGGGAAAGTTCTGTGTTTTAAAAAAATATTAATAATTTTAGTAAATGTAGAAGTCATTTTACTCCTACGTAACAGATAATATGTGCTTGTGAATTTAACAAGTGACCATAATCCTATTTCTTTTTATATTGTGACAGCGGCATGTGGAGGAAACCTGACAGGCCCAGCAGGAGTTATTTTATCGCCTAACTATCCACAGCCTTATCCTCCTGGGAAAGAATGTGACTGGAGAATAAAAGTAAACCCTGACTTTGTCATTGCCTTGATATTCAAAAGGTACCATTTCTCAGTGAATTCCTCTGCGTTAAAGGAATTTAAATGTCAAATCTAAAAACGGCAAAATTTATTAATTAAATTTACTAATTAAATTTTCTGTCTGCACACTGGAGCATATATCTAATATGTGCTATATCATTGATTCCAAATAACATAAAAGCAAAATATGTAGCTATATGGTACTTTTGCTATCCAATATAGTCCTGAAGAACAAATCTTTCTGTGACATAGCAAATAAAAATCCTTGAAAGACCATAACAATTTGTAGAATTGCTTGATTTATGCTATTGTAACTAAGAGTTGGGACTTAAAGTGTAGAGGAAATTTTATCTGTAAGTCAGTTCTTTCAGGTTTTTAGAAATACAGCCTAAATACACTTTGCTTAAAGTGCATAAATCAGAAAAAATATTGTTCTACTTAGCCAAGAGATAAAAGACACTGAGATAATGTTGTATCATAATTTTAATTATTTCCTTTGTGTTTCATAATCAACTTATATGTGTTGCATAGATTTTTACAAGTTGAAGTTCAGGGATATAGTCATATTCATGCATTCTGTTTGTCATTTCTAATTGAATCAGTCCTATAATAATTATCTTACTTGCTGTATCTATGGATGCAGATGCAATTTTTTTAAAGTTGTGATTCTTTTAGGAAGAGATGGTGACATGTTAAGAATTTTGCTGTATAATATTTTTACCCTTTCTGGGGGAAAAAAAAAAGCATAATACAAAAAAAACCAACAACCAAACAACACCAAAAAAAATCCAGTTTCTTTAATTATGGACTGCACTTTATTTTCTAAAATGTTATTGATAGACACAAAATTAAGGAATGGAATCCTACGGTACTTGAAATTACATAACAAAAATACAGTAATTCTGTTATTCTGGTATTTGATCAAATAGCATTAATAGATAAGAATAGTTCTCCACTAATTACACTATTGAAGATAGGTGTAGTATTGATGGTAGGTGTAGTAAGCAGCATATTTCTGTGGATTACCTAAATAATTAACTCAAATGCCCCATTTCAAATAAGATGAAAGAAACTTACAGTTACTCAATATTCAGATTTCTTTATGAGTATTATTGTAGGAAGTACGATATGAGCAATATAAGGAAATTTTCTGTTAATGCTATACTTCCAAAAATTTTTCTAAATGGTTGCATTCCAGTAATACTCATACTTTTCAGTATCTGTGGTTAGACAGACCTGGAGTTCCCTGGTTCTTCTCTCGTGCCCTCTTTATAAATTACAGTAGCATTGGCCACCTTCCAGAGAGCAGGGACCTTCCCAGACTCCCAAGACCTTTGGCAGATGATGGGGAGCAGAAGAAACAATGTTTATTTGACATCAGCAAAACCTACTTTCTTAACATACCATTTTCTATTCCTTTCACCTAACCTTTCTCATTTTTGGGCAGTATGCTACAGCTAGGCCTGTGCTGTTCTCAAGGATCTGGTTTTGAGAAGACAGCAGTGCCTGCACAGGGTATGAATGTGGACTGAGAGTAGGGAGATGCATTATATTTTGTCAAATGTGTGTTTCCTACAGAAAGACTGAGAACCATTGCTCTGTAAAATTTTATTTTCCTTGGGTTTAGTCTTCAGGTTTCTGTTCCTTTTATCACTTCTAAAATTCTCAACTAAAAATTATCTGTCTTAGCAAATACTTTAAAGTATTTTTCAGGCTTCTCTTACCTCTTGTAAATAGAGCATAAAATATTATTCATTATATGAAGCTGTTTCCATTTGGAATTATGAATTTTTTTTTTATGCGAATTACTTAACTATAGGTATTCTTTTTGTTTTACATAATTTTGAAAAGTTTGCATCTTACAGTACTAATTGATATAATAGAAAGAAAAATTCTAACCATCACACTTGGGGAAAAAAGCAAATATTTATTTATTTTGTTCCACAAAGAAAATAGAAAAAACAATCTATTCAACTGACTGAGTCTTTGCCTGGTCTTTTCAATGCGTTTATATTTAGTTTTGTTTTTCTTATATTTTCTTCAGTGTTACTCTGTATTTCTCATGGAATTGCTAAGATTTATCTTTATATTGTCTCAGAACTTATCTCGAATTCCTCTGAAATCCATTCATATTATTTTCATCATTACTTTGTAAAACATATAAATGTCATCAAATATAGCATAACAATGATGGTTTAGTGAGAATTAAGATTAATTCACATTAGTCTATCATATTATGTGGGTAAGAACAAACACAGGTTGCAAGATAATGGTCTATCCATATGAAAGCATCTCATTTCTAAATTGATAAACACATTTGTAGTGGGTGGATTTGGTATCATACAGTTTAGCCAACTAAAAGCTGAGCTTTTAATTCAAGCTATTTTTCTGAGTCATTCCTCTGGTGAGAGGCAGCCTTTCTGAATCATGATTCCATGATCTTGAGAAAGGTATTTAAGATATGCGAGAGGATACTCATAATGGCTTTTGGAAAGCTGAATGGTGTTTGTAGCAATGATAAAAATAACTCCACAGTGAATTTTTACCATGAATCATATTAAAAAAGATATTTATTTCTGGAGAAGAAAATATGTTAGGCAGAAAATTGTGAACTACAGTCACAGTAATGTTTAACTCATTAAAAAAAACACTGAAGACTTAATTTTTTTTTCCCTTTATTTTCAGTTTCAGTATGGAACCCAGTTATGATTTTCTACATATTTATGAAGGAGAAGATTCCAACAGTCCTCTAATTGGCAGTTTTCAAGGCTCACAGGCTCCTGAAAGAATAGAGAGCAGTGGTAACAGTCTGTTTCTGGCTTTTCGCAGTGATGCTTCTGTTGGAATGTCAGGATTTGCCATTGACTACAAAGGTACTTTCTCATTGTAATCTAAATAAAAGGAAAAAAATGTTATTTAGTAATTACTGAGACTCAAATCTGTTTACTTCTGTATGTACTCATAGCTGAACTGCCAGATACCTTTACACATCAATGTATGTTTTAAAAACAATTTTTTTTATGTGAAGGAACACAGAAATCCTATTTCATGAAATCTCTTTCACATTGCTTATGCACATTTTCATCTTCCAGAAAAACAAACAGGTAGAAGATGCACTTCAAAAGTAAAATTTGGAAAAAGTTAGACAACAGTGAAATTGTCTTGCCCAAGAAGATCACCTGACTGCTGCTTCTTTCTTGTCAATACATAGCAATAAATTTTCCTTACCACATTGTTTTGAATCTACAAATACATTCTTGTATTTATACTACTGGATAGTATTTGCATTTTTTTTGGTAGGGTGTACCTCTTACTAGATAGAGACTGGATTATGCTGACTGTTTATTAAAGCCAGACAATCATTGAAGATGCTTTCTTTTCCAGTCACAGATGATGTCTGTGGTCTCCATGTGTGCAACATTATTCTTCCCAAAGTAATTGTACTGTTGCTATAAATGAAATCTTAGACTGCTTGTATAAACAGAATATATATTAAAAAAAAAAGAGATGTTGAGCAGAAGGTAATAAAGAGATAAAGGTGGTGATTAAAAATGTGCATACACATTTTCACTGAGGGTCTATTTTTTGTTCTCAGCATAGTGTGATATGAGTTCCTCTGTGTAACGGAAAATGAAATGAAATTATGATGAGATGAAAGATACAAGAACAGGATACTGTGTTTTAAAAGTTATTGTACTTAATGGACAGTGTGTTTTTGCCTAATAATTGAATGTTTTTCTTATGTATATTATTCAGTACTTTATATAAAATGTATAAAATTATAGAACAATTTCAGTTGGAAAAGACTTAAAGATCATCTAGTTCCAACCCCCCTGCCATGGTAGGGACACCTTCCTCTAGACTGGGCTGCTCAAAGCCCTATCCCACCTGACCTTGAACACTTCCAGGGAGGGGACATCCAAAACTTTTCTGGGCAATCTGCTACAGTACCTCATCACCCTCATGGTAAAGGACTACTTCCTTATATCTAAATCTAATCCTACCCTCTTTCAGCTTAAATCCACTCTCCTTTGTCCTGTTGCTACATGCCCTTGTTGTTGACTACTTCATCCTTTTCCATTTTCTGGGTAACCAGATCTCCCTTTTCTTTCTGGAGAGGCCCCACATTTTCCCTAGTCTTCCTTTTGTCACCAATATATGTGGTGGTGAATCCTAGAAATGGTAGTTTTTCTTCTAAATACTAAATAGTAAACTTCATTGGAGTAATTCAGCTTCAGCTTAATTGTCATTTTATCTTCCAGATAATCATCAATCAAGCAAACATCCATGGTCCATGATTGAACAAGAATAATATATTAATAAGTTGCTGAATAATTTAAACTGACTGAAAAAGTACACTGATAATGGTTTGGTTTTGGCTTTTTTTTTAAATTTGAAAATGTATAGAGATTTACTATTATTCATTTTAACAGAAAAGCCACGGGAAGCTTGCTTTGATCCTGGAAACATCATGAACGGCACAAGAATTGGAACAGACTTCAAGCTCGGTTCAACTATTACTTACCAGTGTGATTCTGGATATAAGATTATTGAACCTTCAACCATAACATGTGTAATTGGTGCAGATGGAAAGCCAGCTTGGAACAGAGCATTGCCATCTTGCAATGGTATGTACTGTTCTCTTACCATTTCCCTCGTCCACCCAGTGAATTAAATTTCTCAGTCCTTGAGGCTATTTACACTATTTTTACACATACATCTTGAATGAAAAAATGAGGTAAAAAAAATAAGAATTAGGTGAGTATTAGACTATAACTTAGTCAAGAATGTGTTAAGTATTTTAAAACGTCTTTAAATTTTGGAGTCAACACATGTTCGTGTAATGAATGCAATGTAATATACAAGATTCTTTAGACACCCAGTATTATTCAGATTAGCTGTTGGAACCATCTCAATACTGCATTAATTGTCACCTCGGAATAAGAATTATAGTTACTGAGGCAGAATATGAAAATGGCATCTCCGAACTAATTTATCCTCTATTCTTTGTTTCAGTGTTTGTGTTGTGTGTATATATATATGTGTACATGGAACAATTTTAACAAATCAAAAAGAAGTTACATATATTAGTTTATAAAGTCCATAAAGTACTAATTTATTTATGTTGAAAAATAATCTCCTGCAAAATTTTAGATTTTTAATCATAGAAAAATACAATTTAGAAGGAAACATTTCTATAACTCCATAACTTTAGACTTTGTTTTAAAATAAGTGTAAGTGATACACTTTCATTGCAATGAAATGTTCTTGTGGTAGTTTCCTGTGGTAATCAGACTTTCTGGTATAGTTTCTGATATCCTCAAAAGAAGAGAAGAGGGGGAAATTATGAAGATTTTAAATTCATGCCATGTACCAAATACTTGTGATATTTGAGTTTCACCTCAACCACATAATCCTGTTCTGCCTACTGATAGATCAAGCTTCTCATCATCTATCATTATATTGGATTTTTGAATAATTCATTTAAACCGCTAAGAGAAGATGTGGATTTGTAGTATTAATTGCTGCCTTTTTGTATAAGGAAGTCAAACTCGTGCAGATATTTCAAGCATGATCTTAAAGACCTTAAAAGATTAGAAAATGCTGGAGAGCAGAAAAACAGGTCTGCTCAACAAGGGCTGAGCCAAGGATGTCTACAGCACAGGCTCCCTCACTAGGCAGAGCTCCATAGCACACAAGCCAGGTCTGCAGAGCCAGGAGCTGGTAGCAGGGCATTTCATAGCCCCATGCTAATTACCTTGGCGTGCACCCTGGGCCATAAATTCTCTTCTTGGTTTCCAGGAAGTTGTTAGGTTGTACTCTGCTATATGCAAGAGTAATTTTGATTTCCTTTATTCCTTATAGTGAAATGATATTTTCCTTGCTTAAGAGCAAATTAAGGTGACTATGCTACTTTTAAATAACCTTATTTATAAATTTATTTATTTCTTTAGAAAATAAATTCATTATCGATAATTTGTTAAACAATCTTTTATTGTAGTGAAAACTGTAGTTTTTTATGAAATCATTTCTCACAATAAAAAGAGCACTGAATTGCATGAAATTAATACAGGGCTTATATTTTAATTAAGATTTTGGTAGGAAGCCAGGCTTTTCCAAAATGTGAGAAGAGTGACAACAATACTTTGTTTTCAATGTACAGAAATCTGTTTACTCGATACCCAACACAAGGAGATATTTGAACTTAAAAGTAGCCACTCCATTTGTTCCTTACTATGCCACATTTACAACCTATACATGGAGGAACGAACCATGCATAAACTGTTCACTGTTTTTCTCATGATACAGACGAAACTACTACTCATATATATCTTGACTTGGGGATTTGAGCTTCATTATTCTTAAATATGTCTTCTAACTTCTCTAGCTCTAAAAAGTTTCTCTTACTTTCTGTTTTGGTAATTTTTTTTACATACATATGAAGCCAAAGATGTTTTTCTATGTATAATCTATGTGCATGTTTCATAATCATCTAGGAAGATTGGAAAGAAAGCAATTTAAGAATACTTTCACAAACCAGAATTTTTGGAATTCTGTGTAGGGGAGTGTCAGCATATCTATGTATTCCTTTGTGCCATTTTTAAGGCAGTACCATATATTTTCCTGACCTGTTTTTAACATGGATAGATATAGACGTATATGAAAATGAGAACCCAACCTAAAGCCAATGTTTACAGAATCTTTCAATTAAATTACTTATATTTCCAGTTCTATGTGAATACTTGTAGTCAAGTAAAACTTGCCTGTATTCTAATTTTCAAGAAACTATAATAAATTATACCGAGAAAGAACCACTAGATATTTCATTACAGGTAAACCAAACAAAAGCAAAACCAGTAAAGTGTCATTTTGTGATCTTTAGATTTTTTTTCTTTTCCCAGACTCAACTAATATAGCCAGCTCTAATTAATATAACATGTTTCTTTGTGTTTGTTTCTAGCACCATGTGGAGGGCAGTATACTGGATCAGAGGGAGTGGTTTTATCCCCAAATTATCCTCATAATTACACTGCTGGACAGACTTGCCATTATTCAATAACTGTCCCTAAAGAATTTGGTAAAAATTTCTTCTGTTGATTTATTAATCATTATTATTTTCCTACTGTTCAAATGTGTAGTAATGTGTAGTAATGTGTGTAGTAATGACTTTAATGTGTAGTAATGACCTTTAGGTTTACATTGTATTGCAAATTATTTATAAAAACTAATTATATTCCTGACATAGAAAATTATTCTAGGATGTTAACCTTTTACGTCTCCCTAGAGTAATCAGCTGACTTCAGATAAGACATCTATGTTTGCTGCCTAAGCGTATCCTGAATACCTTCATTATTTACATTATTCATCATCATCAGATAATCATTCATTCAAGCTTCCTGCAAAGTAAAATCAGCTGTCAGAAAAGAAGCTCTCATATTCCTCTTGCATTTTAACTTTCTGTTTTTCCTGTTTTGACAAGGGCAAGATGAGCGGAGTCACTTTTATTTAAGATATGGAGGGAAAGAAAGCAATTCTGCATGAAAATACCAGAAATGTTTGTGAAAAATCACAAAACTAATTGTTTCAATTTGTTGAAATACTTGCACAGAATCTCTAAAACTCGAGCAATTGTATCTAAGGTGCAGTTTTCTGCAAAACAGGTTTTTTCTAAGTCCAGACAAATAGCAGTAAGATTCATTTTACTACTTATTTACCAAAAAGCTTAATTCACAGCAACTTAAGGCATTTGGTACTTTCTGTGTACAATGAATCCTGTAAGGACAGCTGGAAATTAAATATAGATGGCTAGAATGACAAAATAACATTTTTATTGACTTGGTTTAACTTCATGTATTTATTGCTATATGATATTTGAATTCAGTGAACTATTAGATATTTACTAGTGAAATGTAATATGAAAATAAAATTAAATATTAAATGTAACTTTATGTAGAGTTGAAGTGCAATTTAAGTGTAGCAATATGTCAAAGCTGGTAACACAATGGTATTTTTTAATACCTTCTGATAAAACAAATACTAATGGAAATTTAAAAATGTGACAAATTAGTAAGTTTAAAAACATCACCTCCAGACTAAAGTCAGGTAAGCAACTGATCCTTCATGATAATAAATGGTCCTTAGTAGTTGCTGTATTTGGCAACTAATTTATTTAATTTTGGTACAAACCTTTCTGTTTAGATAATCTATGTTCTTATTCTCATAATTACCTAAGCAATAAGACTTGTTTGACTGGAGGTCAAGGTTTTGGTGAAAACATGATTTAATAAATTTGGTTTTAATTAAAAATATAGAAATAATAAAAACAAAAAAATATTGTTGCTCATAAGTTTAATGCAACTTTTTTATCATCTTAAACTTCTAGAAGTTGCATATAGAAGACAACTTATGTAAGTTAGAAAAGTTCGTCAATAAATAAGACAAACAGCAATACATCCTTAAATTCAATTTTAAAGACTAAGTTCTTTTATCTTCTCTCTGGTTTTGTTTTTGTTTTATTTTTTTTTTTTCTTCTCTATCCTTTTTTTTTGTTATTATTTTAATTTAATGCAGTTGTGTTTGGACAATTTGCCTATTTTCAGACAGCTTTGAATGATGTAGCAGAATTATTTGATGGAGAAAACTCTCAGGCTAGACTTCTTAGTTCTCTGTCTGGATCCCACTCAGGTAATAAATAAAGAAACAAAGTATACATTTCTTACACAGCTCCATATGGGAAAAAATAATCAGGATAATGTTATGAATTTATTTTGGAAATAAAGTTATTGGAACAGGATGCTAAGGGAAAGGGAATAACCTTCTAAATCTTTGCATCAAGACATTATTCTGGAACATATGGTTAGACAAGAACTGATCACTGGGATGAGTGTAGAAATAGTTGAATGAAGTTCTCAGATTTCTATGTAAGCGGGCAGATTGGATTTTATAATTGTCTTCTGTGCCCCTAAACCTTTTGAAATACACATCTACATATTCTGAATGGCTAATTTAAAGACAAATTACTCATATTTACAAAAAGGAATTATCTGTATGCAAACACGCACTTAGAATAAAAGCAGGCCAGCTGTTGCATTCAGGTAACTATAGCAAAATGCTGACCTTGTGAAATCATAATTAAGCTTATATGGATTTCAACATGGTCAAAATTTCAATGTATGCATATATAATAAATTTGTTCATCTTCAGTGATATGTAAGTATATTTTTTGTATTTCTGCAACTGTGAATGCATTTTGTCAAACACTTCTAGTATTTAGCAGAGTTTATATATGAGTTTAATATTTTTGCAATACAGGGCTGTTCATGGCTTCTTGGTTTTTACTTTAAATAATTGGAGAAATATTTCGTAGGAAAATAGTGTGGCATATCTATTTGATTTATATTAAATGCATTGTTACATGAAATACTCAGCTCTTAATTTTCCTCTCGTGAATCTGGCTATTTGTGTCATACTAAGAGTTCACAAAAAATTTAAGATTTGTTTAATTACTGACAAGAGTTCAGCAACAAAGTTAATTTTTAAAATTTAAGATACAGCTCATTTCACCACCAAATTTTGCTGCATCAAACTGTCATATAGAAGTTGCAATTAATGTCTGTTTTCACAGCAGACATTTAAAAATACTTGAAGGGTATTTAAACTTCTGATTTTTATTTATTACTTGTGACATATCTGATTTACATTTATTCAGGATAAGATTCTCCTGCATGGAATCACTAGATGCAATAATATAAAATTAATCAAAGTGAAAAAATTATGTATCTAGTTATATATGATTTTAGTTTTAAATCATCATTCCTTTCTGTGGAATTTCATAAATTATGGGTTTATGCAGTCCAGGAGAAAAAAAACAGTAGTCATATGTAGCAGAATCATTGTAAGACATACTGCAATTTTTTCTATAGTGTTCCATTTTTGAACTTTTATCATGACTCCTGACAGATGTGTCAGGAAAAGAGATAAAGTATATTAAATATTTTTATTAATGCTCAAATCAGAAATAAAATTTGCAATGCCATAAGAAAGTTAATAATGTAATATAGTTTATGTGTGGCCATATATTTTATTGAAACCAGTACATAAAACAAGTCATGTGTTTGCTCTCCCTCAGTTTTAGTCTTGAAATGGTAAACAATCCATGAAGACCCTTGTGGAATTTTTCAATTTTGTTTAACATGTTTGGCAAACAAAAGTAAAACTCTCAGTCACAGAAAAGAGGTAACTAAGAAGTCTTCTAATAATTTTGCCTCTGAGCGGCAGTAGGATTCTCAAGTCAAGAACTACAGCTTCTTTGGAGCTGTAGTTCCAGCTGCTTGCAGTAAATTCCAGAAGGTTTCTCTTTGTTGAATGATGAAGTCTTTTCATTCTGGCAATGGCAAATTTAATTTTGTACAATGTTACTTATGTTTTCTTTAACTATAGAGGAAAACATCAAACTGTGTGTTTTAGCAGCATATTTGATTACCTATCGAAGAGCTATGAGTTGTTTCTGTTTTGAGCATTTGTTTTCTGTTCCCATTTGTAGGAGAGACATTGCCTTTGGCTACATCTAATCAAATTCTTCTGCGATTCAGTGCTAAGAGTGGAGCATCAGCCAGAGGTTTTCATTTTGTTTACCAAGGTAAACATGTCTACTTTTGGTGGAAGGCTCTGGTGCCAATTTCATTAATTGTATTCTTTTTAATTCTGCATAAGTCTTAATGTATTGCTTTAAATGTGAGTGTCATCTTAACCTTTTTACAGAGATCAGGGAGTTCTCCTGATGGCAGACTGGCTTCGTAACAGCAGTTGTTTATCCTGTCTGTGTTTATCCTGTCTGGCCCCACAGACTTGAATATGTCCAGTCCTTCTCAGTAGCTGGCAATCAGTTGCTCCCTCACTGCTGAGTGAGCTCAAGGGGTTTAGGAGTGTGCTTAATTGTATTAGTCTGTCTCAGTATTCCCAGTTGATTTTTCAAGAGTTTTTGTTCAGGCTGCTAAGGATTCTGTCTTTTTGAAGAGCTCAGAGAGAAAATTACTGCAGCAGAGACTATCATGCCGTTTCAGTGTTGAAGGGTGGGTGGGAGACTTGCTGGTCTATTGGTGACCCAGCTGAACTTGACAGGACATTATGTGCATGTCTGCACACTGCAGCTGAAATGTAAGAATGACGCAGCATGGCCAAATTTGTTAGCATTCTGCTGGGCGACTGAGTACACTTAGCTGATCCATGAGTCTTGAATGCAGTCTGGTGACATCCAGAGCATTGCTTACAGATTCATTGCCGGTAACGGGCAATGATGCAGTCCCAAAGGGACTGACTTCTGGACACCTCACTAGACATACTGCATACGTACCCAATAAGCTTAATGAGGCAGACAGTGCACACTCTTACCAAAGTGAAGTGTAAAAGTAGTTTGGGATAATTTGTAAATGTTATTAAGATTCCTAGATTCCTTTTCTTTTCTTTACTTAAAAGATTGGAGCATGGTCCTAATTTCGCGATTATAAGCTGCACCATTTTGACTAAAATTTTGGTCCAAACCCAAAATGCGGCTTGTAATCAGGTGCGGCTTATATATGGACAAAGAACGAAAAATTTCCAACACCCGGAAGTGCGGCGTATAATCGTGAAATTACTGTAAATGGAAAGAACTGCCTCACCTCAATAATCTTTCCACACTTGTAAGAAGCTTATTAGGACTGATTTTTAAGCCTTCTGGCTCCTGTGTTTAAAGAAAGTTATCACCATGACTGCACATACTACTTTGGATAAATCTCAAGATATTTTTACCTGCCCTTATTACACATCGAAGGCATCTTACACACACTTGCATTAAAACTTACCATCCAAAATTAACCAGAAAAGAGCGAGACTATAAACTTGTGGAATTGGAAAAGAGCTTTAAGCATTTGAGTTCTTATGCATTTGCATATGAATGACATATCTCTGTCTTACTCTGTTAGTGTTAACACTGAAGTGTCACTTTTTGCTGCTTTTGGAGAATTCATAGTGATAAACCCCCACAATTCTATTAGCTGTATATATGCACACACAGATTGCTATTGAACAGGAAGTCTCCAGGTGAGCACAATGCTATGTGTCTCATTTCAGACCTTTAATTTTTTAGTAACTGTAAGAAATAGATTTTAACAAATCGGAGCACAAAATGATTTAGGCAAAGTCACTTTATTTATCTCAGAAAAATCAGGAAGCTATTTAAATATCATGGGATTTTAATACATATTTTTATATATTTTCAATATATCTTAAGAGCTTTACTAAGTACAATTATATACGTGGTCATATATTGGCTAAAGAGTTAGTGATATTAAATATGCTCTATCTTTTTGAATTTTTATTCCCTTCTTATAAATCATGCTTCCAATGACCACCTGCTTTCTAGCCTTTTAAATACTTCAGAAATGACATCCACTCTCACACTGAACACAGTAATCTGGTCTGCAAAGTCAATCATTTTATTTATTGCCCTCTATTCCAAGTTGACCTTCTTCCCTGTTCACTTTTCCACTGGGCTGATTTCAATTTTGTTTCACAGTGGTATGAAACATTTACTGAAAAATGGAGGATAATTACTTTAGAAAATGGAATGGCTGTCTGTTACACCTTGAGAAGTCTAGGTTGACAACACTACACGCAAAAGCTAAAAGGAAGACCCTAAGGAGAAAAAGTTATTGCTTGCCTTATTTCACATTCTGGTTTGAGCAACTGACAGATAGGGGCTTTAGCTTCAGATTCAGATTTAATGGCTTTTTGTGATGCCGCTTAGTCAAAAACTTATTTTTATCTGGATATACTATCTATGACTTCATTTCTTGTCTCAGATGACCATATTTCCTTGTAGTTAATGCAATCGGTAAAGAGTGTTTGTAATATGAGACGGAATAAATATCAAGTGTTCCAAAAGGTTAGGGTCAGGTATGTTGATATATGATGAGAACAATCCCATGTAAGAAGACTGGAATTTTTTTTTCCGGTTCTCTTATGCTTGTCTTCCTACTATGACATCGCCTAAAAACAAGAGCGCATATTTTTATATAACTCAGGCTGCAGCAGTACAGAGTTCCTTCCTTAAAAAGTAAAGTAATTACCTTTCTACCATTCAAAAATTTATGGGGCTTTAATATTTGTCTTTTTTACTTGTTGTACAATACAAATTAATGAACTAGTTTATTAGGTCAATTGAGATTTTGAAGAGGATTATTAAGAAAGTATACTAGGATGAAGAAGACAAAAGGAAATAAAAGTAAAATAATATTGTGACTTTAACAATCAAGTTGATCTAATTTTTGAAAAGAATAAAATGCATAACCACACATTGTCTGCTAAACGTAATTAGAGAGCAGAACTAACACTTTTAGTATTACTTTTGATATGTGCTACCCTGACATATGGTGTTCTGCTTTAAAACAGACATGCTGGAGAGGTGATTGATGCCCTGAGTCTGTCAGTGTTTAAGAGGGATTTGAAAAATGCCCTTAATAACATGTTTTAACTTGGTCAGCCCTGAATTGGAAAGGCTGTTGGACTAGATGATTGTTGTAGGTCTCTTCCAACTGAAATAATCTTGGAGGCATTTCAACTGAGCTATCGCTTATGTCACCTTTTAAAGAAGCAGATCAATTTTCCTAACTTTTTTAAAGATGTTAGAAACATTTTTCCATGGACTATTTAAATTCCATTTTAAACAGTGCAGAACTACCTCAGTTGGTTGTTATCTGTAACTTGCATTGCATCTATTCTTAAGACAATTCTTTTTAAAACCGGGGGACCAGGAGAGGAGGATTAAAAAAAAAATAGTACTTCATGGTGATTTTGTAACTTTAGCATTTCTTGTCTCACAGTAATCATTAACAGAGTATTAGTAAAACTTCTAAAATGTTAGTAAAATATCAATTTTAAATGTCATTGAGTGTTTCTTACTGGCAGTAGAATAATTTGATTCAACTGCAGCCATGTATGTTTGTGGCTGTCAAGGTTGGTCTCAGTAAAATGTCAGCTTTTAGTCTGAAAAAGTGTTTCTGGTATGTGAACTAATTTAAGAATGCTGGTAAACTGTCCCTACATTTGTTATCGTAGCAAATAGCTCGCTCATAGAAAAATAACTTTCATAAGGCAATATTATAATGAAACCAGATGATCTGATATTCTTTGTTGAGAGATTTTAAAAGGTCTAGTTATACAAAAAAAAGTATGGATTACTAGTGCATTCATGTAAATTTCCCAATGCTATTACTGAAAGTTATAAGATGTTCTTAAATCTGACTGTTAAAAAAGTGTCCTTTGCTGGCACAGCTATTGTAGAGATTCTTCAGATGTGGTTGCTAGGCAAGGGTTAGAAAAATTGGAAGGATTTTTTTTCTATAGTTTCCTCCCTTTTAAAAAACGAGTCAAAAAAATACATAGGGAAAGATGGTATTCCCATAGGAGGCTGAGCCAGAGTTTCTTCCACACAATGAATGGAAAATACTCCCGGAGTGATGCTGAAATTTTCAGTCAGGTCATGTAGCCTTTTAGGTATGACAGATAAGTTTTGGACATGTGAGAAGCTGCAAAGTTTCAAGCAGCAGGTGGCTGAGGTGGTGACCTGTGTGGGAGGAGGCCGTGAGCTACAATGTGCCATTCACAAACAGGGTCCTGTGAAACTGGTGTAAGCCATCTCTCACATGCCAAAATTCCCACTTGTCAGATGAACATATGGTGCCTGTTCTCAGAAATATTTGAGATTGACAAATGCTTTGGGGCAGAGATGCTTCTAGGTACGAGCTGCTAGAGATGCGGCTGGAAGGATTGTTGGAGACATCTTGGAAAGAGGCGCTCCCTGCCAAAGGACTTGCCCTTCTAAAGGGACTATGTCCTGTCTGTGACACCTGCTGCAGCGAGAGCACCTTAGAGGGGTTGGCAGCCTGTGAAAGTGCTAATCTGCACTAGGGGACATGTTTGAGGAGCTGTAGCTCAAGGATGATCCATGCTGGAGGAGAAACATTCAGAAAAAGGGTGGAAACCTGAAGAAACAAAAAGGAGGAGAAAGATGAGTAAAATGCTACATACATTGGGAGAAGAGGTGGGGGAAAGCAAAAAGAGAGCACATACCCCAACTTCCTGTGCTGCCTTTCACTTCATTGGTACAACAAAGATGGACCCAAGGAAGTTGAGAAAAAGAAGAGAAGGATAGGTGTTTGCAGTTGAGCCCGGTAAGAAGGAAGTAAAACTGTTTAATTAACTTGGTTGATTGTTCATGTTCTCTTTCTTTTTAATTCCTGAATCTCTGATCAAAAGCTGTGTAAAATTGGTAATAAATTAAGCACAATTAAGTATTAATTTCCTGAATCAAAACTATTTTGTCCACAACAATGTACTGAACCCTTTGCTGTCACGTAATTGTGAATGATTTATCTCATGGCCAAATGACCTTTTGAACAAGTAGCCCTGACCAAGGGATGGATTAATGCTTCATTACATGGCAGAGGCTGTAGTTCCAGACATGTGATTGGATGTGTGAGCAGCCATCATCATGCAGGCAGTTGTAAAGTCATAATTCATTCCAATGTACTCATTATACAATAGCATGGAATAAAAAGGTTTGAGTAAAACAGTGCTGATGCACAAGAGAAGTGGGTAGAGAAAAGGAGATTAATCCAAATAAAAGAGCATAAAAGAGCAAAAAAGAGCAAGCTGGGTCAGCTGAACTGACCTGGCAGTCTGCATCTGGCCTGCAGGTTAGGATCAGGAAGAACTGTGACTGTGTGAAATCCTTCAACTATGGTTTCATCATTTTCCTTCCACAAGTGCAGAACAGTTTCCTGCCATGGTTGGAACAGCATGCATGAACAAGTTTCATAGAGCAACTGTGTGATACTGAGGTCCTGTTGAGAGTTTAATGAAAAATTCCTATTTATTTGAACAAAGGCAGGTTTATTAAGTTTGCTGAAAGGTAAGTTTGTTTAAACTGTGTAAGGTGTTTTACCATTATAAAAAAACAAATAAAATGGATTTTTGTTTTGTTTTGCCATATTGTGCATTTACCCAGGTGTGTACTAGTTTGCCTCTGATATCATTTTTAAAATCCTGAGTGCATTTTACAATTTTCTGTAGCTTTCAAGGTTAAAATCTTTTGCAACCAACAAACATACTGACTTAGAAGAAAAAGGCATGTTATTGTATCTGAATGACCTTGTCTGACAATCAACTCACTGCATATTAATAAAAAGAGAATGTATTCTTCTGTTACTGCTAGTATTAATTATTTATAAATCTTCTTAGAAAAGGCTTTTCTCTACATTCAGTAATTCTTGGGCAAATATAACTTTTATGTCTAGCAGCAACACTTAAACTGGTAGAACATAATGTAATCATAAATGACAACTTTCAGTATTCTGCTAAAATATGTTGCGTATTTAATGCTAGATTTAGGATGGAATTGATTTCAATTAGTGTTCTGTATCCAGATTGTTAAGAAATGTTAAGTTTTAGAGCATTCACAAGTACTTAAAACTTAGTTATGATTCTGCATAGAGCAAAGGACAGTATAAGAAGTAGGATGAGCATAAAGTTATCAATATTAAAACAAGTATGTATAGTCTCTATAGACCTTGTCTGTTGGTTGCCAGGGTAGCTGAGCAGGTGTCTTGGGGGTGTGTACAGTTTTGCCCATGAACAGATAGAAATATCACTATTCAATCTTACGGGCTAGCAAAGTGATTTAAACATAATACTGTAAAATAAAACTAAATATAACTGTGATTCTGTTTATGTTAGTAAGCCAGAAATGCTTGAAAATTTGCCAGGGATAACATCCACCTTCTTTTTTTTTTCTTTTTTTCCTCTGTGTGCCATTTTGTGTTGTTTACTTAAGGACTAAATGCCAGGCAATTTTCATGGAGCTGCTTATTCATATCTAGATGCAGCAATGCTCTAAAATTAATTCTTGAACAAACCAAGCTGATGAAACAAAGCCTTTGAACATACCCCTCACACAGAAAAATTGCACATATTTAATGAGATTATTTTAAATGTACCTTTATTTTATTATACTGTAAAACATAGATGATATTACACACAAATTATACCTGTCTTTTTACATATAAATATTTTTAATTTTTTTAAAAATTGCCATTTACTAGCTAACTGCAAAAATGGAAGGTAGTAAAAACAAGTTTGATATATGAACAACATGCACAATAGCAACAGTCAGTAGGTATAAAAAATACCTGTTATCAAGAAGCATTTATAAATAATGAAACCAAAGGGAAAACTATCCCATGGGCTTCTAATGGATGTTATTATTTTACTCTTTATATATTGCTTGCAGTCTTTTAACTGCTCTTGTATCACATTAGGTTTATGAATTCCTAGACATTATTGGTAAAAATTATTGTTGTCAAAAGAAAACACTGAAAGAGCCCGGATGGTATATTGTTATCACTTCATATTCTCCAATATAATAAATCAAATATTTGTAAGGTATTATGTTGTCTTTATATCTGATTAGCTACACCATAATTTTTTTTCTGGACTACTAATGAGAAAGTTCTAGTGAGGAGCCAAAGGCCCCATATTTATTCAGTGAAGTAGGAGGTAGATGTAGTATCCTGTCATGGAAGAGGGCTGCAAAAACACCCACTGATCTTCTCATGCCTAAAGCTGTGCATCCAAAGTCCAAAATTTTCTGAGCTGCCGTGGCACTCATGACTGTAGGCACAGCCCAAAACCACATTGCAGAGAATAGCCATGAAAACATTAGTCCATTCTTTAAGAATACAGGAGCAGAGCGAGTAGCATGAATTAACCTATCTCCTACAAGAACCAATCAGCATTTTTACTAGTCTATTTTTTTCCTTAATTATGACTGTCATTTGTATTCATGACGTTATATTTTTCTCTCTTTATACAGCTGTTCCACGCACAAGTGATACACAGTGTAGCTCAGTTCCAGAGCCTAGATATGGAAGGAGAATTGGCTCTGAGTTTTCAGCAGGCTCTGTTGTTCGATTTGAGTGTAGTCCTGGCTACCTGCTACAAGGCTCAAAAGCTATCCGATGTCAGTCTGTACCAAATGCCTTAGCTCAGTGGAATGACACAGTACCAAGCTGTGTAGGTAAGCAATTACATTTACACTGTCTGTTTTGTCTCATGTCTCTGAATTAGTATTCAGGAACTGTTTCAGAAAATAGTATTTAACCAATATATTCACTCTCTTTTGATTAATATCAGTCATGCCCATTTTAAAAGAGCAGTTTTCCATATCAAGAAGTAATTGAGTGCCAGCTGGCTCATAGACATTATATTGTTTCATAAAATGACTTAGATTATATGAACAAGTGTGATGCACATTTTCTTGAACATTCATTATTTTCATGACTTATCTACAGCTTGAAATACAGGACAGTATTTAATTCTCCAAAAGTGTCTTTACCTGTGTTATTACTCAGTACTTGCTGTGTATTTCTATCCCACATAGGATAATAATTTCTTTTTTCAAGCAAAGGCATAGTGTACATTGAATAATGATAGCATTGTTAAATAACACTAATTTTCTTTGGTCTGTCAATAGACCTGCACTGAAGTAATGCTTAGCACGCCAAAGTTTTTTTGTAAACATTGAAATGTTTTACCTTCTCCCTATATGGATTTATATTCAAAAGTCATTGCTATTCCTAGGAATTTACTCTAGAATTAATTAGAATGTTCTAAAAAACTAAATGTAGATATTTTATTTTCTATATTTTTGTTTGTTTGTTGGTTTTTGGGTTTTTTTTGTTCTGTTTTCTTGAACCTTAAAGAAACAAATGTGTATACTGTAAAAAATATTTAGTGTACTACACCACTTTATCAGCTAGCTTCAATATTGGAACAATCTTGGGCTGCGGGTAAATTCACATTATTTCTGTCAATCGTGATTGTGTTTAATGTTATGTCTTTACAGTTTGTTGTTACTCTAAGGTAAGTCATGATTAGGCTGTTCTTGGCTGCACACATACACAATGAAGTTCATTTCTGAATTGTTTATTCAGGCAGGTTGTATCTTATACTTGGTGTCATTAATATATTTTAGATAAGATGCATTCTAAGTTCAGATGATTGCTTCATATCTATATGTTTATGCTAGAAAAGCAAATTATTATCATTATCTTGAGCTTAGTAAAATTATTTCTACTTCTCTGCTCTCTAAAGTGGTTTAAGTTGTGGAATAATTTGTGATAATACTTTCTTTCAGTGCCATGCAGTGGGAACTTTACTGAGCGCAGAGGTACTATTCTTTCACCAGGTTACCCTGAACCTTATGGTAACAGCTTAAATTGTGTGTGGAAAATCATAGTGACTGAAGGATCAGGTATTCAGGCAAGTCTGTAATCTGTCAAACATGGAATATTAATTAGGTTTTTTTGTTTATATCTCTAATAATTTCATGTATTAGTAATCTGGGGGGAAGGGTACTTGAAATATTAACACTTTGGATTTCTCATTGTTGTTCTTTAGTTAGCTTTATTTTATGTTACTTGATTTTCACATGGGGGTATGAATGAGAAGTGATTAACAAGCAGTTTTCTGTTTTAATTGTGTAGTATATTGAAAGCAGATCCTAATCCTTCAATCTGATATGCAAATACCAACTCTTTCTATCTGTTAGGGTATTACTGAGACCCTTGAGAGCTCTGCAGCTATCTTGATTATCTGCTCATTTACACTTTGAGTAATTATTCAAAATGATGCAACACACATGCAAAATTCTTCTTACTTGTCTAGTGTCATATTTTCTAAGAGTTAACGCAAAAAATTAATATTGATTTTTTAATTGACATTCTTTTCATTGATGTGTCTTATGTTTGGATCTCTTATTTTGATTTTCTTTGCTATGTGCTCTCTTTTCATTTTGTTGGTTTTAGAATATTTAAGATGCGCGTGGCTTGTTGGCCTAAAAAAGTTCTGTGTTCTTGCTTTATAGATCCAGGTCATCAGCTTTGCCACTGAACATAACTGGGACTCCCTTGAAATATATGATGGTGGAGATATGACAGCACCCCGCCTTGGGAGCTTTTCAGGTAAGGATATGCCATGATTTAATGATACAATTTTATATATAGATATGTATGTGAACGACCATGTCTGTATTTGATCACACATAGAGACAAGGACTATGTATTCCATAATTTCTGACACCATTATGAAATGTTCTTGTTTTTGGGAGGAGACTTCAGGTGGTGTAAAAATGTCAATATTCAAATTCAAGGAGCTGTTCAGAAGAAAATATGACACTGAAAGTTTTGACTGATTAGTGGAATTTAGTTGATAATACTTTCACAAAAATCTTTTCTCTTTCCTCTCCCATAGAGGAGATACAGTGATATAAATTGGTACTGACATTCAAGGAGCTTTCTTTGATAATTTTGACTTACCTTCTCCTTATTAGCCTGCCTTTCTCATGAAAAAAGATGAAGCATTCAATCTTCTTCTAAACTCACCAGACCTCACATAACAAACTGAATTAATACAACCTGGATATAAAAAACCCAGATAATTAGTTATTTAAAATTTACATCAAGCACATATTCTTTTTTTATATGAGACTTTCTTTTCTTTTATAGAAAGAATGTGTTCTGTAAACCAAACCAAGAGAAAGGGATTAAGTCATGAATAATAACCCAGACTCATGATTACTGCTCTGATTCTGATGTAGCTAAAGCAGGTGGATTTTTGCCTCTCAAGTGATTTCACGAACTTTTAAAGTATAGGTGTGTATTGGTTTAGTAAGGAAATGAAGAATTAACTGAAAAATATACTGATGAACACAATGCCATAAGGTGTGGTATATCCCTTTAGTCAGTTAAGGGCAGCTGTCCTGGCTGTGTCACCTTCCAGGTTCTTGGCTACCCCCAGCCTCCTCACTGGTGGGATGGTGTGAGAAGGCCATGACACAGTGTAAGTGCTGCTCAGCAATACCTCAAACATCCCTGTGTTATCAATATGGTTTTGGTCACAAAACCAAAACACAGTACAGTGATTAACTCCTTCCCAGCCAGACCCAGTCCAAAAGATTATAACATTTTATATTAAATGCTAATAACAAGGCTGTATGCTAAATTGTCAATAAGGAATATGAAATTATGAAAATTAATCTACTTTTGGAAGTGAATTATATGGCAAATATATTGGACCCATTGGATAAAGAACAGATTAAATTATGCGTTTAAAAATAATACTTGACTCAAAACACTTCCTTATTTTACATCTTGCTTTAGCTTAAAAGCCTTCCTAATTTCTAGGGAAAGTGAAAAAGACAGCTTTTTGTATTAGAAATATTTCATTAGAGATAAAGTAGCATTGATTTATTGTGGATTTGTCTCTTGTATAATGGCTGTCAGACTTAAAAAAAAATGAAGAACTATTTTTCTGCATGAGAAAGAATATGTAAAGAGGACATGAAATCTTCTCTATACTGAACTAATGATGTGATATTGAAACTGAATTCCAGGCATGTTTTCATGAGTGGTAAAATTTCTCTTGCTAACTCTTGTACAAAACTGTTATTTTCCGATTCACTCTCTGTGGATTCCTCTGTCTTCTAAATAGACATTCAAGAGGTAAAGCTGTACGATTACTAAGAACTGACTTAATTGTGCTAATTATGTCACAGAGTTGATTTGGAAAGGTGAATTCACTGAGTCTGTTTCTTTTTGGCCAGCCCATAATCACTTCCAAGATTCCTGGATGACTGAGATTAACTGCTTGAGCTCATTATGTGCTCAGTGCAACCATCTTCTCTATACAGCATTGGCTGCATGATATGTAGAGCACATCTTTCCTCTGAGTGCATACACATATATATATGTGTGTGTGTGTGCTGTGTGTGTATAGACATATACAGAGAGAATACAAATACAGTAGCCATTGAGGTTAATGTTTGGAGAATATACTCTTATGATGGTAATTAAATTTAGAAAGAAATTAGGTAAGAATGTGGTCCATGCTGTATGCTTGTGCTTAAAATGAGCATTGATCTCTGTTCTGGCCTGGAAATTTCTTAGATAGCTACATAGACTTTTCCATGTAGTGTCTACCTCTGGAATGAAGTACACTACTCTTTGTTGCCATTGCTGATACTTAAAAGGGACACAATCTTCTGTAATAATACCATAATGTAGCATTTAAATAGAAAACCTACCAGTCCTCTTTCCTTTTTAAGCCTTTTTGCATGACTTGTGTGTATTTACTGCTTCCTAGGAGAGTTACCTATTTCCCAGACTACAGATTCTCAATCAAAAGGTTAACAAGTCTGTAGGACTCCCATTATCCTGCTATGGTATCCTGCCATGAGCGTTAGACAGCCACACATCTCTAGCATGGAGATATCTACACTTATCATCAACAATATCTACTCCTGCCCTTTAAGTACCATTTCTCTCTACTGACAGTAAAGGAAGTCCAAACCAATCAGGATAATAACAATATGTTCCATGCTTCATATACCCAACCCCAGAAAAGGCAAAAGTTACAAGTGAACAGTAGAATTCCACTTAGATCATAGAATCATAAACCAGCCTGGAAAGGACCTCACAAGATCATGTAATTCAACCTTTTGTAAGAAAGAGAACCTAGATGGTATTTTCCAGCACTCTGTCCAGTTGTATCTTCAAAACCTCCAGTGATGGGGACTCTACCGTGTCGCTTGGGTGGTTACTGCAGGGCATGGTTGTTTCCACTGTAAAAACCTTCTTTCTAATATTATGATGAAACATTCCCCTGTGCATTTTGGACCTCTTGTCCCTTATCTTCTCCTTGTGGCTCCCAGTAATTTTTAACCTCAGTAAGTCTTCCAGCTTTAGATAGTAGAATATGAGCTGCATGGTATCATGTGGTAATAAAATCAATGGTTGTCACACTTAGCA
Source organism: Catharus ustulatus (assembly GCF_009819885.2). NCBI lineage: Eukaryota > Metazoa > Chordata > Aves > Passeriformes > Turdidae > Catharus > Catharus ustulatus. The sequence continues at coordinate 96,538,916 of NC_046223.1, forward strand.
AATCCAATGGCAAAGGATTTAGGGTTAATGATAAGCTTGTTGTATAGCCCACACAGTTTTATTATAGATGTTTGAATTAGGAAAAGCTAGTATGTTGTTTTTTCGTTTTATTTTATTTTGGTTTTTTAATGTGTTGTACCTGCTGCTTCATTTTCTTTCATATCCTCTGAATTAGCATAAATGGTTGAAATATTATTGTGAAGAATTTTGGAAGAAGGTGTGGAGTACACACAGAAAAAATCTGGATTGCTTCATTCTGCACTGCAGGTTTTATAGAAATGTGGGGAAACAGTCAAATGGCAATTGAGTTTGTTGTCATAATCAAATCCTTTATTTATGTGATTTTTTTTTTCTCTTTACATCTACATTTTTTTCTATCAAGTCAAGAAGGTTTCCTCTAAACATAATGGGATCTTTTTTTATTGTACTTACATAGCCTCTTATTGTTATGGCTTGTAATCAAACTTTACCTGCAACTTCAGAAGAAAACAAGGCAGAACACAGCAGAATATTTGAGATTCCCATGTATGTAATGAGATGAAAATAAGCCTGTCTGATTCAGTCCTGGTTATGTCTTCTCAATACAAAACTCTGATCCGCATGCTATAGTTTATTCCATAACTTTTATTTTTCCAGGAACAACTGTGCCAGCATTGTTGAATAGTACCTCCAATCAACTTTACCTTCATTTTCACTCTGATATTAGTGTGGCAGCAGCAGGTTTTCACCTGGAATACAAAAGTAAGGCTCGTTGTTTTTTGAAACTTACTTGGGAAAAGCATGCATATAGAAAGGGAAACTAGTATTTTACATTGTGGTTTTTGATTGATTATTTATTGTTTTTTTGGTTTTGTTTTTTTTGTTTTGTTTTGTTTTTTTCCTGACTACCAAGCCTTGTATAAGTGGCATCTGTTACACTGAAATTTTGAATGAAGTGACATTTGAAATTGATTGAAAGCAGCTATCACAAATTTGTAGCACATAACAAATCAACACAACAATTCATAATTGAAATGTGAGGTTTAATATTGATGTTTTTTCTTAACTTATTTCAGCTTAGTTCTGAAATTTAGGTGACAAAAGAAAGAGTTATTTTCCCTCCTTGAAAATAGATAAATCCAGAGAATGTGTTTTTTTCCAATTTATGTGTGCACATATTTATACCTTGTAGTTCTTTCCTTTCCTTCAAATGATTTTCTCTCAACAAATTGCTGTGATTGCAAAAAAACAGCCTTTTAATCCCAGAGCTACAAGAAAACACAACAGTTATCTTGGTAAATCACTGGTGGTATAAACAGAATATTCTAAGAATTTTCATGGCAAATTCTTCTATATGTCAATTTTTTATAAGTTTTGTGAGAAATTTCATTCTAAAATACGGAGGTGTGGAGTTATAAACAGTGGATTACCTCATATAATCATATTTTATTCAAAAACGTTTGCATTATTACAACTTTTCAAAACTTAAAATACTATAGAATAATAGTAAATTTAGTACATGTGCTTTCATAGCTCATGTGATTTTAACTGGAAATAGGTATTGCTAATAGTGTACTATTAAAAAGTAATATGAACAGTTGACAGTCTGATGAGTGCTTAGACTAAAGTCACAAAGTAAATCCTTATAATTTTTAAAGCATCTAATCTTTTCAAAGACCATTCAAGAATTTTCTTGAAAATTGAATTAGCTTTTATATTTCATTGAGTCCAAGAATAATATCTAAAAACAGTAATGTTGTTTTTAATATTTTGAAGAAGTACACTTAAGTAAATAAATATGGATGATTTTTTGATAAATTCTATTTAGGATAAAAAAATTAAAGAAAACATAAAGCTGCACAAAATTTTGAAAGACTAGATTTTCAACTCAATAAATATTTCAATCTGACTGTAGTCACAAGACAGTCCTATGTTTTTATTTACTTCCCTGCATACTTCAAGCATTTATATGCAAGTGTGTTGTTGGGGTTATTTTAATACAATCATTCCAGTGGTGATGTTGAATGAAAATACAAATTTTACCTCTGCAGGGTATTTTTAGAATCTACTGTTTTGAGAAAGTTTGTTGTTGTTGTTGTGGTTTTGTTTTTTTTTTCCTGGAGACTTCTCCTCCACAGTTGGTCATTTTGTTTCCCTCCTCCAGTATTTCCCTTTAATCCACAGTAAAAGTATTTTTCCATATGAAGCATTAAGAAGTACACATTAATTCTAGAAATTCAAAGAATGAACATTTTGCATTTTTATATTTTACTGTATCAGTTTTATTAGCCCTGCAACTCCTGAGAAAAACTCTTTCAGTTAACAAGTAAAATTGCTTAGATTTATACTTTTGCTTGTCTCCTAATTGCCAGTTTCCCGACTGTGCTCTGTTAAAGCATCTATTGGTCTTCAGTGATGCTAATATCTCGAGGACAGTGTTTCTTAGATGTGCACCTCAATACAGGTACAAGGTCAATGTTGAGCATTCAGAGATTAGCTATTCTGTTGACGGTCTTCCAGGAAAGAAAAAATTGCTTCTTACGTGGCTACGTGGTCTACAGGGCTAGTAGGAGTACAGTTTATCTCTCTGTGTGACTGAATGCAGGAACTGAACAAGTTCCCACAATAAGAATTTACTGGAAATACTATTCTATGCAGATATTATTAGTATTTGATTATGAATTCTGAAATCTCTAATCATTTTGCCACCTGATGTTTGAAGCAGTATCTGAAAAATAATCTAAAACAAAAATATCAGTTATCTGAGAAAAAAAATCATTCAATATGAAATGTTATGTTAGAATAGCAGATATTTTTAATAGATTAAAAAAAAAAGAAAAAAGGAGAACTAAATTAATAGTCATAGAATATGCTGAGTTATAAGGGACCCATTGAATCCAACTCCTGGCCCTGCGCATCTGAATGGTTTGTTTGTCCCTTGATTCTTTCTACGTAAAATGCTTTGCAGATGTAACTTTCAGGTATAAGTGGGTTCAGTTCAATTCTTTCATCTCCCTGAAGAAATTTTAATGTCTGAATAGTCATAGTGGGCGTCCTGAACATATATTTTTAAGGCTGCTTTACTTAATAAGATGAACTAACCAGGTCTAACAGGATTTGGATCAGTATTCTAATTACCAGGAAAAATGGTCCATCATTTTGGTCAACTTGTATTCAGAAATTTTGTAAAAGTAATAGAGCACTAAGATCAAATGTATAAAGAACACACCACTGTTGTGAGCCCAAAGACTTAGGATTAATGTGTGCATCAAAGGGGAAAGCAGGACTTGATCACAATACTTAATGGTTTTCAGTTCTTGTTCAAAAAAATTTAAAAAATTAGCAAGCCCTAAGAGAACAACAAGTGGTGGGCACAGTTTTTATTTCGTTTCCAAGCAGCTCATTTTGTTCCTACAATTTTTTAATAGAATTTTGGTGGCTTTTCTGTGACCCTGATTGAATTTTAATTATGGATTTATTGGAAGTATTTAATTTATAGTTATGCTTATTTTAGGATTTGAATAATGCTTCTATAAATCAAAATTTCCTTATGTATATTTCCTGCTCTTTAGTGGAAGGGGAATGGATTTGTTTATGATGGAGTTTTTTTGAATAATCAATTGCTGTTAGTCAGTGCTAACAGTAAAAATCCACAGTTGTTCAGATTTTTCATCAGATTTCTAGGAAACCCACAGAGATCATGGCATATTCTTATTTTAAAAAACAAAAACCACAAATATGAAAATTCATGGCTACCTATATCCCTCATGGCAAACAGCCTTAGAGTTCTTTTCTCATACTCCCTATATATCATTCCCACTTAGCATCAACTGAAATTATACACACTCATCAGAGTACACTGGAACATTTGGTAAGGTTTTAGACACAGGTATTCGGGGGAAAAAAAGCTATCTGCTTTGAAATTGTGAAAGCAATAGTAATTTTCATAAGAAAATTTTTTTTCAAACCCTCTTTTTAATTTTCACCTTGTATTGGATATTTTTCTTTTCTTCCTTGCAATTGGGAATCATACTTGTCATTTGGTCCTAAAAAATTTAAAGCATTTCAAGAAAATTGTTTAAGTAAATGGGCATTTTTAAAAAATCTTTGGGAATGAATTGCATGGGACGCTGAACAACCTGTTCTAGTGAAAGTTGTCCCTGTCCATGGCAAGGAGGTTAAACTAGATGATCTTTAAGATCCCCTCCAACCTGAACCATTCTATGATTCTTGAAAATATTACCTGAGTAAAAAGTGTAATGGCATTTGCTATGTACTCATTGTGCTTGTCTAACAAGAATGATAAATTATTAGAACAAAGACCACTAAAACCTTTCCTAAGCTAACAGTGAGTGTTAGTCCTGAAACAGTTAATTTCTTAAATACAAAGTGAACACTTTCTCTATTGTGATACCCAAAACTGCACTCAATAAGCAAGAAGAGGCCATACGAGGGTAGAGTAGAGCAGGACAATCAACTCCTAAAAATGACATTAAACTATTAAAAAAATTTCCAAAGAAAGACCATGATGATGGTGAAGGGCTTGAGGGAAAGCTGTATGAGAAGCAGCTGAGGTCACTTGGTGTGTTCAGCTGGAGGAGACCTCACTGCAGTTACAGCTTCTTGTGAGGGGAAGAGGAGAGGCAGACCCTGATGTCTTCTCTGTGGTGACAGGACGGTGACTCATGGGCTGTCCTGTGCAGGGTCAAGAGTTGCATGTGATTATCCTTTTGGATCCCTTCCAATTCAGCATATTCTGAGTTTGTGATATTTCTCTAGTGGGAAGAGAGTTTACACTAGAAGGAATTACAGTAAAGACAATTGACTTTCCAGCTATAGCTATTAACAGAAAAATATCCATCCACAATAAGAAGCTGTTGAGCACATCGAGTCCAAATTTGTAATTCAAATCCTACATCATCAGACTACAGCAGGGATAGAATACACAAAGTGGGCCTAGTAGTGTTTCATCTAGCCTTACCTTTTACATATATTACAAATTAGAGTAGTAGGTAAAACTGCTCTGAACAAAACATTCCAGTATTCTGCAGAACCCTAATGTCCTTATATAAAAAGTATTCATTACAGCCTTAGAAAGTGCGAATTATTTAAGAACATTCTCTTCAACCCAGAAGAAATTCCAAGGAGCAAGGAGAAAGGAGCAACAGAGGAGCATGTCCTTAGGTCACTACTAAATTATTTACACATAATAAAAATCATACCTCTACAAATTGCACATCATATTTTAGAATAAATGGATAAGTATTTCGCCTTAAAAGATATTTCACCAGTGTACAGTAATTTCACGAATACAAGCCGCACCAATTTGACTAAGATTTTGCTCCTAAACCAGAAATGCGGCCAATATTCAGGAGCGGCTAATATGTGAATAATTTTCTGACATTTACAACCTCAGAAGTGCCAGCCAGAGTGCCGACCCGAGCAGCTGCAAAGTCGGCATTTTGCGATTGTTACAAATTGCTACTCTGTTGCACCGCGGGTGGAGCCTGGCTCCTTGCAGGCAGCACGGGGGGGCGGGGAGAGAGGCGGGAGAGCTCTCTCCTTCCCTCCTCTGGCGCAGCCCAGGGGAGAGATGGGGGGGCCCCGCGCCGCCATTGTCGCGGCTCGGGGAGGCGGTGGGGGGCTCTGTCCCTGCCTGCCACCACAGGGCAGCGCCGGGCCGTGGTGACCGAGCCCAGTGGCAGCGACGGCTGACCCCCAGTAGCCCCGCCGAGCGGCAGCGCTGGGCTGGGCTACCTGGCCCCGTCAGCAGCCCCTAGCGGGCCGAACCTGCACAGCCTTAGCTCAGCCAGTAAACCCCGCCCTGTCGCCGTTCTGTTACTATTTGGCAACTTTGTTGCACGCGGGTCCTCGCTGCGAACGACAGAGCGGCTTATATTCAGGTGTGGCTTATTTATGGACAAAAACCGAAATATTTGCCAACACCCAGAGATGCGGCTTATACTCAGTGCGGCTTGTATTCGTGAATTTACTGTAAATGCTATAAACATGCCTGGGTTTGGATCTCTATGTTAGAGAAAACTTTGCTTCAGTAAGATATGTTTAGGTTGCTAACACTTGATCACATTTCTTATATTCCATATTGTATATCATTTTGAAGTAACTTTATAAAAATTCATAGATACTTTATAAAAGCTTCAGCCACTGATGAAAACTTACAGTAATTTCACGAATACAAGCCGCAGCAATTTGACAAAAATTTTGGTGGAAACCCGGAAGTGCGGCTAATAGTCGGGGGTGACTAATATGTGAATAATTTTTTGACATTTACAACCCCAGACGTGCCAGCCAGGGCGCCGAGCCAAGCACCTGCCAGTAAAAACCAGCATTCCGCGATTGTTACAGTGTTACTGTGTTGCCCTGGCTCCCTGCAGGCAGCACGGGGGGTGGGGAGAGAGGCGGGAGAGCTCTCTTCTTCCCTCCTCTGCTGCAACCCAGGGGAGGACAGGTGGGGGGGCGCACCACCATTGCCGCGGTTCAGGGAGGACGGGGCGCGGCCATTGCCACGACTCGGGGAGCCGACGGGTGCCCTGCGCCGCCATTGCCGCGGCTCGGGGAGCCGACAGGGGCCCTGCGCTGTCATTGCCGCAGCTCAGGGAGCCGACGGGGGCCCTGCACCGCCATTGCCGTGACCCGGGGAGGACGGGGGGGGGGGGGGCCGCCGCCATTGCCGCGGCCCGGGGAGCCGACAGGGGCCCTGCGCCGCCATTGCCGCGGCTCCGGGAGCCGACGGGAGCCCTGCGCAGCCATTGCTGTGGCCCGGGGAGGCGGGTGGAAGCGCGCGCCACCATTGCCGCGGCTCGGGGAGCCGACGGGAGCCCCGCGCAGCCGTTGCCGCGGCTCGGGGAGGAGGCGGGGTGCTTTGTCCGCGCCCGCCGCCGGCACCACAGGTGCGGGAAAGCTCCGTCCCCACCCGCTGCCGCTGCCGTAGGAGCGGGGGAAGCTCCGTCCCTGCCTGCCACCGCGGGACAGCGCCGACCCGGGGTGACCAAGCCCAGTGGCAGCGGCGGCCGGCCCCAAGCGGCAGCACCGGACTGGGCCACCTGGCCCCGTCGGCAGCCCCTAGCGGGCCGAGCCTGCACAGCCTTAGCTCAGCCAGTAAACCCCGCCCTCCCGCGGTTCTGTTACTAATTGCACGCGGGTCCTCGCTGCGAACGACAGAGCGGCTTATATTCGGGTGCGGCTTATTTATGGACAAAAACCAAAATATTTGCCAACACCCAGAGATGCGGCTTATACTCAGTGCGGCTTGTATTCGTGAATTTACTGTACTCAAATCATAAATATTTCAAGATAATTTAAATATTTGAATAAGAATAATTTTATTTCTTTAAACATTTTCTTCCTTTTAACAATGTCTTTCTGTTGTCCTGTCCATGTACAGGTGTTTTCTATGTATGTCTTTATTTTCATGGGAAGGATCTGAACAGTCTACACTTGCAAACCTAAGTCTATGTCTAATCTAGGCAATGCATAGGTTTGCTTTGCAGCCTTCAAAAACACACAAATCATAATGCAAATAATATAATTCTGTCATATATTTTATGTTGTAACCCACTATCCAAGATGTATTAAGAATGGTATGTCCCTTGACTCTTGACCCCTGTAATACCTGTGGACTGACCTTATCCCTCTATTTTGCCCTATTGGCAGGATGCCAATTCTCCCCGCCTCTTCCTGACCCTAGAAAAGATGCCTGTCCTTGGGAAACTTCCTCTTTTGCCCCCTGGATGCCAGCCAAAAAGAAATAAACCACAGAACCCTGTGGGAGAAAAGACCCTCATTGTATCTTTTACCCTTGTTCATGCTGCTATCCCAGGCTTGCTCTGCTACAGAATTATCAGGGTGCGGGGAGGGCCTCGGAACACAGGAGCAATTTTAGGATGTTTTTCTGTTAGATATCAAGAATATGAAAGTTCATTTTCCCAACTTAAGTGGGCCACTGAATTTGTATGCTATGTTCAGATTGTTGACTTAGAATTTTTTTTCTTTTGTTTCTTTATTGTTTGTTTTCCTCTTTCATTTATTTGGGTTTTGATTTTGTTTTATTTTTCAAGTCAGATACACAAAATCAATTTAAAAGAAATAATTGATCAGTTTCTTGGAAAAATATAATTCTGGTCACAATGTTATTGCAAGTATTGTTGAGGGCTATGTTATATTTCCTGTTATTTCAGGACTGTAGGTTTTTAAACTGGTTATAGCAACTTTTGGTTAACAGAGCAGTAAAATATGCAACAGGTTACTGTAGAAAAGATGAGAATTAATCATTTCACTAATCCTTCATTTGCATGTGCTAGAATAAATACCAAACCTAATTATTTTCACAAACACCAACAAGTCCAATCAAAGAGTGCTTTGTTGTATTCCTAATATGTACAACAGTAGGAAGAATAAATATCCCTGTTATTTACAGTAATTTCACAATTACAAGCTGCACTGACTATAAGCTGCATCTCTGGGTGTCGGCAACATTTAGTTCTTTGTCCATACACAAGCCGCGCCCAATTATAAGCTGCTCTGTTGTTTGCAACGAGGACCCGTGTGCAACAAAGTTGCCAAGTAGTAACAGATTAGCGGGATCGCAGGGTTTACTGACTCGGCTCGGACCGTGCGGGCTCGGCCCGCTCAGGGCTGCCAACGGGGCTGGGTGGCCAAACTAGGCGGAGCCGCTCGGCGGGGCTGGCCGCCACTGCCGCCGGGCTCGCTTGCCCCGACCCGGCGCTGCCCCATGGTGGCAGGTGGGGATGGAGCCCGCCAGCACCCACAGCAATGACAGCAGGGGGGAACGGAGTCCCCCCTCTCCCGCGGCAGGGGCGGCAGGCAGGAGGAGAAGGAGCTCCCCCGCTCCCGCTCCCGCGGCGGCAGGCTGGGGCGGGAGCCCCCGCTTCTCCCCCGGCCACGGGGATGGCAGCACAGAGCCCCCACCTCCCTCTCCCCCCACGCTGCCAACATGGAGCCCGCTTGCGTCTGCCGCGCAACAGAGTAACCAATTTGTAACAGTCGTGTAATCCTGGGTTTTACTGGCAGGTGCTCGGCTCGGCACCTTGGCTGCACTTCCGGGGTTGGAAATTTCAGAAAATTTTTCACATATTAACCATTCCTGAGTGTAAGCCGCTTTTCCAGGGTGGGAGCAAAATTTTAGTCAAAATGGTGCGGCTTATAATCACGAAATTACTGTAATTGAATTCCCTTTAATGAATGAACTATCAACTATCTAAATGATGTGTTTTAGAAATGTGACTGTTTAATTCCACTGCATCTGTGGCCACTGATCTTTTAAGCTTGGTCTTAAAATCTCATTTATTAATTCAGCGGTATTTAAATGTTTTCCTTAATATTCAAACAAATGAAAAAAAGAAAAAAATCTGGAAATATTAAGTATTTTCTTACCATGCTGCTTGAACTTCTTGGTTAAAATCAAGCTTGTTTTAGTAAAAAAATTGAATATATGCTGAATATTGATGTATAGGTTTAGGCTACAAATGTCTATAAGTATGTATGTATGTATATATATATACATATATCATCTGTCTGTCTATCTGTCTGTCTATCTATCTCTCCAAATTTAGGGATTAGAATTAAATTTTTCAGTTAAAAAAAACTTGTTATATGCAGTCAGTATTTTAATAGTGTCATCCAGCTCTGTTACCTTAAACTAGGATATATGACACAGGTCAGCATCACTCATTTTGTAAACTTTTAGTTTACTGCTTATACCAAGATGATGGAATATGTATGAGAACATAAGCTTACTTTTAACAAATATCTCCTTTTCTGAAGCACTCTATCATGTTTTTTCAAGTGTTCAAGGTTCTTGGCAACTGAAATAAAGGATTCACTGCTAAGGAGACTAGGTAACAATTTACTGTCTTTTGTAGTACTTCTCTATCGTGAAGGTATTTAATAAATTAAAAGATAAAAATCAGAGTAGCAGAGAAGAAAATAAATTCTTCCAAGTAGCATATTGTATTTTACAGGTCCAGTTTAAGATCTTTCATGCAATTTGATTTTTAATGTGGCTCTTCAGTGTAGGTCTTTTCTTTTTCCCTCTGTTAAAGCAGGTGTGAATCATAAACATGCCATTTTTAATGTAGCAGATCCTGATCTTGTCAGTATATGTGTACAACTTACTAGCTGTTGACAAGAATCTGACCTCTCTGCAGTAACTCATTGAGATCAAGACATTTTCTAGGCTAGAGTCTGAAGCATGAAGTTTTGAAACGGAAAGCTTGGATTTTAATATGCGCTATCATGGAAATACACCAAAATGGAAAGAGCAAGTCACTCCAGCTTGATGTTTGTAATATAATAAAGCATAATATGTTTCCGTTAGCTGCTTAGGTGTGGGAGGAATTAAAAAAAAAAAAGCCTGATGACTTTTGGTCCAGCTGTCGTGACATTCTTGTGTTGTCCAGTTCTCAGCTTTCTGAAATGGACACTAATGTGCATTCACAGTGTCAGATATACTAGCAAGGATTTTCTTTCTGCCAGCAATGGCAGTGATGTTTGGACACAATTTGAGGTAATTGTAGGCATGGATACAATTTTGTAAGTAAAGCATGTTTGTCTTATGCCACAGCAGAGTCAAGAAAGTGTTTAGCAAACAGTAAGTGAAAAAGGTCAGGGAGAGGGTTATCACTCTTGACATTGATGTGTTCTCTTTTGCACTGCATAACAGAAGCTGGGCTCTGAAAAGCATGCACTTAAGAAATCCTTGTTCCTTCTTTGATTGCTTGGACTTGACATTTAACATGTTTTCTCTGTATTACTGACTGTTCACATACAACCTCGTTTAATAATGTATTTCAGAGTCTCTGAATATTTAAGTTTCCTAGTTTGTCCCCAGATAACAGAATTTGTTTGTTTTCTCTCAAGCATTCTTTTGATTTTTGGACTGTTCTAACTAAACCAATTTTTGAACTACACTGGGCTAGTACTATGGAATGATTAGAATAACAGAGATTTGAGAATTCAGAATAGTATTTGATTCTGCTTTCAACTTTCTCTTACTTTGGGAAGGTAATATTGCTTCTTAATATCATATGTATCAAAGAAATTCAGAGTGTTTTATGATGTTCTCATAGAATATTTTATAATTTGCATCATTAGACAAAAATAGTAGTATATACAAAATGTTATGAAAAGTATAAGCAGCTAGCAGAAAAAAAAGGTTTTTTTACCTAATCTAATTATTAGAATCTATTAAAGATAAATACATACTATGTACAATATATAGTGGTTACATAGAAAGTTAGTTGAAGGCTTTTGATTGATCAGTCTATTTAAATTATGTATGCTATTCAACCAATGATGGAACGAGCTATATTAAAAGCACATTATTAGTGTTGCTATGCAGCCACTGGTACAGCTGTTTCTGTAACTCAGAAAAATATGTAAAAGTAACTTTATTCATACAGACCCAAACCTGCAGCCCTATTACTCTCAACATACAGGAATGCTGAGTTCCAAAATGCAAAGTTCTTTAGGACGGGAAGTGAACCTCAAATTTATATTCACAGAATTCAGCAAGTACAATGATATCTGTAACCAATTTAGTCACTATGGTTTGTTAGGTGCTTATTTATTTATTAACAATGACCTTAGAGCAGATATTTTAAAATTTTATTTTCTATTCAAGAGTAAAAAGGGTGCGAAAATGCAGAAATAAGCATTGATTTGCTTAAGTTGCATCTGAACACTGGATTAGCAAATCAGTGAACAGCAATCTATATGTGGTATTTCGAATTACTGACATAAGGCATCACACTTCACTTAATGCTGAAACAAACAGTTTGTGTGGATGCATATCACAGCTATTTTGTACCTATACTCAAAGGAATTTTCCAGACACAAATACATTTATGGTATTGTGGAATGCAGACTGATTGATCCAAAAAATGATATTGGTTGACTTGCAGCAAACCCCAGACCATTGAAGTTAATGACAATATCTCCATGAGTATTTGGAACATTACAGCTCCACACAGTGAGATTCCTAGTGGCCATTTGAAGTCAACATAACATCATTTGAAAGTTGTTTATATTGGAAGAATACTAACAGCTGTAAATTATGTGATAGAAATAGCTGAAACACTTTAAAGTAAAAAAAAAAAAAAAAAAAAGCTTCAGGGAGGTCCTACTGTTTGCAACTATTAAATTATTTTTTATTTGGTAATTTGAATTTTTATTTTGTTTGGTACCTCTTGCATCATTTGTTATGAAGACTATACTTCATACCTTGAAGGTTTTCACTCAGAATTAGAATGACTTGTCATTTATCTTGATTTCTGATAAAAGTGAAGTAAAGTAAAACACAAGGGCACAGGACAAACAAGGAACATTCAGGACCATAGAACTTAATTCCAGAGGAAAAAAATTGGCACAGCAATCCAAATTTCCTGTGAAATTATAAAAGCTATTTCAGACTTCCATGTACTTTGTTAGGAAAAATATATTTACTTTAGCTAAAACACATGCTGCAAAAAACTAGACTTATGTGAAATTTTTATTTGTGCATTTAATATTTTTAAGGCATTTATATTTGAGTGATGAAAAGTACATACATAAAAGTTTATGGCATAAAGTTAAAACTATGTCTGTATGAAAATGTGTGATTAACATTAAATGTAAGAAAATTATATTTCCCTAGAAAGATGAGGGTCTCAGTGAATATCAGATATTGTTTCATGATGAACTATCTGGAACAACTGACTCTAAAATGTCCCATATCAGAATAAAGTAAAATATAATGTAATTTCTGTACTAAACACAATCCATTTGCATGTACTGTTACCAAACAGGTTTGATTTCATAGGAGGACAATTAGAGTAGTAGTCATTTTCTTTTTTTCACACAGCTGAATTGAAGGATGTCCAGGATCACATCCAGCGAAGTATCATGTTTCCCTGCTCTTTATGGAATTTTGTGCTAATAAATTCTCAAAATCTCTTCTCACACATTGTGAAAATAATTTCCATTCTATTTTGGCTTCTACAGGTCATATTTTCCTAAATTTTCATAAATACCCATAATTCTGTAGAAAGAATTTACTAAGGCAAAGATTATTAATGAAGACCTGCTGTCCACTTATCTGTTTTTTCAATCTTTTTCTTTACTTTTTCCAGCTGTAGGCCTTGCTGCCTGTCCAGAACCAGTAATTCCTAGCAATGGGATCAAATCAGGAGATAGATATATGGTGAATGATGTTTTGTCATTTCAGTGTGAGCCAGGATATACATTACAGGTATTTCTTTCTTTCTTTTTTTCTTTGAACAATACACTGTGGAATTATTGCAATAAAGTGCCGAGAGACCTGCCCAAACCATATTCTAATGAAGAATCTGTAGTGTGTACATAGAGATGTTCTAGGTAGAGCCTATGTGAGTGCTTCCAAATTATAAAGCTACAAATATGTGGCATTTCTGGCCCTCAATAAATCTAGGCTGGCAAATCTTGTCTTAGATCAACATACCATCAAGCAGTAAAGGCCATCAAAATGGACATTGAAATAACATGGATAAAATTCTTTCTCTAGAAAATTATTATAGTGCTATATTGTAGAGTACACTTTTCTTTTGGGGCATTGATTTATCTAGGTGAAATTTTAACATAGAAATACACTGTGTGGTTTCATATTCTGCTCAAGAATTTGATTTCTAAAGCAAATTTCATTAATGCTAAATCTACTCTTAAAAATCTTTCATGGAAAAGTATTAGAAATTAGTTCACCGATTGGGGATGTTCTCTGTTCACACACTGGTTTAGTTTCCCATGGTAGACATATGATTGAGCTGCTCTTTGTAAATATTTCAACACTCTGTAAATCTAAAAGTTTTTTTCTTTCCTCACTAGTTTCTCTAATTTGTTTTTATAGAGTCCACAGTGATAAAATAAATTGAGAACACCTGAGTTCAGAATATTTTGGTTGGTCATAGGTTCCACCCAACACTGTGTAAGACCTGTATGAGAGAAAGTAGAGTATAACTTCTGCTCCTTACAAGGATAAAGTTCCCCATCTGAGGACTGCCAATTCAGTGTTCCCACAGCATATATAGGATATTTCTTTGGTCTCCATATTTCCTACCATTCTCCTAAAATGCTTGCAGGATTCAGACTAAGCATCTTACCTCTAGGCTGGTTGTGCGAACACATGCATATGAAGCATCTCTCTAAGTAACTGGGAATATGATTACCTTTTCAGTCATGTATTCGGGTTTAGGTCAGGTATTTAAACTAATTCGTTCTCTTTACTTGTATTACATGACATGAAACACCTTCATTGGGAGCATTCCATATCCATAGGAAAAAAAAAAAAATTACACTAGTATCCCATTAATTAAAAAAAAAAATTGACTTGAGCACAACAAAACTGATTATCTACCCTGAGCACTCATGGCTTATTTAACAGTTTGTGGGTTACTTAAAAGCCAGCTGATTGTTCGTATATTAACTAAATAAATGTTTTTCATTCAAAATTAATATTATTTTGAAAATACCTAATGGTATACATCCATTAACTTTTGGAGTTTTTTACTGTATTTTCTCTATTTCATCTCTCCCTTACAGTATCCTCTGTAGTTAACATGTCATTAGGAAAATGAGAGGTTTGATATTTTTATGACATGGTCCTTTCAGAAGGACTCTGTCATTAAAAGTTGGCACAAAAGAAAATTCAGACTTTCATTTAATAACTGATATTGAGCCATTAACAGTTTTCTATTTCAAAGTAACATTAAACTAATTAAATTATGAAAGGACATAGTATGTGTCTATACCTATGTTGCTATAGCTGAGCAAAGATATAGGAACTGCAATTTCATCTTCAGCACTATTTATTTTTTGGAGTAGGGTGCTGCAATGCTTTTGGCCTAGGTGAAATATAACAACAGTAATTATCACAAGCCAGAGACTATTCCTCACAGGCAGTTTGCATCATGGCACTTTTTTGAAGATGAACTTAGAAGAAAAATTTCAGGAGGTACTTATACAAAGCATTTGCACTCAATCCCACACACTTCCAGTAGTATAAATGTAGCTTATATGTTTATTTAGGGCTTTTTTGTATGCATTGAGCTAAATTTAGCATTTTTCATCTGTAGACTCAGGACAATCTATTTCAATGCAAAATCTTTCTGGAAGTCAACCGGTAATAAACTTGGTACACAACAATAAATATAATTGTATTTTCTTGGTTAGACATCAATAAATATAATTGCATTTTAAGAGTTGGATTAATTTTTTTTTTAAAGGTTCCTATTTTGAGTATTTGTAGAAAATTTATGTGCAATTCTTTATATATTTTTATTCAGTTACACTTTATGGTGAAAGGATCAAGATCTGCTGGTAGGGCTCTTGTATAATTGCTATTAATATAATTGCCAAGAGATGTATGTTTGGTGCCTCATTGCTGTGATCCAGCTCACTGCTTCTGAGCTGTTATGACTGAAATACATTTAGGCAAACATCTGATTTATGGCAAGGCTTATAGCGGTGATCTGATAGGAAAAAAGTATGAAACTAATGGTTTCCTATAGGGATGGAATAACATAAAATACAATTAATGTAATATATAAAACAGCCATCTAATCTCAATCAGCTATTTAGACTTTCATTGTGACACTAGAAATAAACATCTACACTTCTCCAAGGACTAATTCATACTAGGATTTCATTTTAGAACAGGAACTTTACTCTTAAAGTATCATCCTTCATTAGTGATATCAAAAAGTTAACATAGGTATCGAATTTTAAACTACTTAGATTTAGTGGGGTGACATCTATCTGTATTGCCCATCAGATTGCAGACTTTTTTAGCCCTACCTTTTTCAACCAGGAAATGTCTAAATCTTGTATATTGAAAAAAAGGGCATAATTGTTCTGCTTTAAATTATGGATTAGAAAAAATGGATTAGAAATTGATACATGCTCAAGACACAGCATCATCAAATATTCTGTCCGTACTGAAAACAGTAGTGGTAAAATATTGACGTGGAGTGATAACAGTAGAATACAAATACATCAGAAGTGGTTGGAATAATACAGGAAACCTTTTGAAGATGCACGTTGTTAGCCCTGACTTGATGTTTTGGATCTACTCTTACAAAACAACCAGAATGTGAGTTCAGAAATACTGTATTAGTATAACATAATGATGCATTTGTAAAGAAGAGATCTTCACACAAAATACCCTCTCATCTGTATTAAAGCTAAATTTCAATACACTGTGTATATAACTACCATAAAACCATATAATGCCTTTTGTCTATATACAGGTTTTATCTGTAGCCCTTTCATACTGCACCTTTTTCTGTATACTTACAGGGATTTTATTATTAAATGCTTTCTTAAAATTTCATACCATATTGTTTTTAACTGTATCTATTCCAACTGTAAACCTCTTTTTCAATACTTCTAAAAATTTAATACTAGCTATGGAAGCTGACATAGATAAAAATTAGTTTCATGAGCTTGTTCGAAGTTCATGAGCTAAAACAAAGACCTTTGAGATCCAAATTCAATAGAAAAGTTTGAATATTTTCAAAATACTGATGAAAATTTCTATGCTGTATGGACTCTGCTGTAAGAAAGTGCATGCATATCTATATATATAGCATGTTGCACAGACAGGACAAGTAAAAAGGGTCCAAATTAAAAAGAAATAATAATGAAAATAACATTCTATGAGGCACTGTACATTTGGTATTCAACAAATATGGACAGCATAACTTTTCAGAATATTTTTCTTTTTTTCACTGTAGCTGTGAACTTATCCTCAATCTTTAGAGAACATATTTACAGCTAGTAATAACAATCAGCTGTGGATTAGTTTATAATTGAGATTTACCAGAAAAGTCATAGAGCTCAAACTACTACCTGGAGATGCATAAGAAAGGTAATTGCTAGCTGCAGGATTAAGTGTCTCCCCACAGGAGGGAACTTTAAAAGACTGAAATCAGAGTGTGCTCTTGTTGGAAAGAGGCTTGAAGCTATAGGAATCATTTAATTTTATTTTTCAAAAGATCTTTTATAGGCTATTTTACATTTTTCCTGGCTGTGGTAGTTAAATTATGGCTTCCCCCTTGACTCACATCAGAGACATGCAATCACAGAAAACTGGAAAAAGAGAATAAAATAAAACAATACAACCACGGATGACTAGATAGAGGGAGTAAAACAGGGAATGTTGCTTTAATTAAATTATTCAAAAACTCATCCATTTTGCAAGTAACTAAGATGACAAAGTAAGTGCACATTTTTCCTTTAAAAACGTAGTTTTTAAGAAAAATATTTTTATTGAATTATCAATTTGGAGTAGTTTTGGAAGAAAAAGACTAATCTTTTTTTCATTATTTTCAGTGAAAACTGATTCTTTTTTTTTCCCTTCCAAGTAATTTTCTGGATATATTTCAGTTTGGCTTTCAGGAAATGATTGCCTAAATACCCTTAACTAAATGATTAATAAAAGGAGTTTTATTCCATGCAATTCTATATGAACTTTATTCAGGGTAGTGTGTAAACATTCCAAATGATGTGGAAGAAATGGTCATCAAATGGAATTATTTTTTTCTGCAGTTTACTTATCCATTCTTGTCTTATTTTTATGAGATTATGATTGCTATGTACAAATAATATTGAAATAAATCTTCATACTATATTGATAAGATGTGCTACCTTATTAGATTTTAGACTCATAGTACACTTGATAAAAATAAACTAGGGATGTTAAGTGACATATCCAAACTATTAAAACAGAAACTAAAACCTTAGTCTTAATATCGGCTCGCTCTCACTCCTTCCAGTTTATTCAACCTCCGCATTTCAGCAGCAGAATGCATAACCTGGGTATCTCAAAGGACAGAATTGACCAAAAAAGCGCCAACTTTTTGGGCTACTGTTAAGTTTCCAGTTTGAACTGTTCCTAGGGGAAACAAAGTAGGAGCATTTTGGTCCTAGGCAGTCACCCTGAGGTATGTGGGATTAGACTGTGCAAGTTACAGCTGTGTCTTGATTTACTTCCTGCCACCACATGAGTCTGCCTGGTTCTTATGATTTCTCTTTAAAATAGGCAGAGTAAATTAAACACAACAGTGGAAATAAAGAGGTACTTGTATTTCTACAGCTGTCTGCCAAGACATTTCATGTGGTCATGTTGTGAGCCCATGTGAGAGGTCAAGGCCTGCTGCTGTTTCTTGGTGACAGTCTTGGCATGATCCACATTGAACATCTGCAGCAAGTAGATGCAGAACAAACTCCTGTTTTGTGTCTTTACTACTCATGCAGAGCAATGGTTTATTCCACTCCGGATTGCAGCATAAAAATCAAACCTCTATGCTTGCACTTTAGGTGGAATACACTGGAATTGAAACAGGCAATGAACTAATCAGATCATATGAGTGCACATAGTTAGCTGTTTCTGTCTTTTAGGAAAATTTCAAGTTACGAGAGAAAAGCCATTTTAGAAACATTTCTCAATAGAAAAATAAGAACACAAAAGCTGAACTATTTGAAAATAGAGTTTCATTCAAGTAGTAAATTATTATGTAGTTGGCTGATACAAGAAGATAAACTGATTAGATTTTCAGGAGGTCCTCTGTAGCTCTGTCTTTCAGGAAAGTCCCAAAAATGAGTGTGTGTCATCTGATGTTTTGCCTTTCCAAACAGGGCCGTTCTCATATTTCTTGTATGCCAGGAACAGTACGACGCTGGAACTATCCATCTCCTCTCTGCATTGGTATGGAAACTTGTTTTCAGTTTTCTGACCATCAGTCACAAGAAACTCCTGACCTTGTCATGCCCATTGTTCCTCAACTTAATTCTGCTTCAGTCAAAAACTTTTTTGAGTTTTCCATTTGTATCTATGAAATATAAGGGGGGGTGGGGGTGGTGCAGAATTGCTTATATAGGGTTAAATGCTATTTTAAAAAATATTTTGAGAGTGGGCAAAAGAGGAAAACTATATGTTAACCATTGTTCAGTTTGTCCTGAATACCTCTGCTTTGAATCAGGCTGAATTTCTTCATAAAAGGGAGGAAGTTAACAGATTCCCTTTTGCAGTGTGCTCACCTTGGAAAATTTAGGAGCCGGGTGGGTCATGTAGGGCACCTAGGAGATTTTCCTCAAGAAACAGGCAGTGGGGAGCAGCTCTGAAGCCAAGCCTTCAGGAATGGTGGAATAAAAAGTGAGTTTTAGGGGTCCAGAAGAGGCTGCACTTTTCATCTGAGAAAGCTGTTAAATGATGCTGTGTTGAAAAGTAAAGCTTAAAAGCATTATCCTATTAAATATATTTAGACCTTAGCCAAACAGATCTAAGTTTTTCTGTGTGTAGAAAATAATCTTCTACAGTATTTTTTTTTATTGATTAGACAAAATTTAAGAGAGTCTGCTATATTTTGGTATACTTATTTGAAGAAAAAGCAGGAAGTGAGGGGTGAGAAGCATAGGTCCATCATAATGTACTGTCACTTTAGCTTTGAAATATATTCTTCAGTGAATGCTTTGAATTTTAATATTCAATCAGCAAAAGCCATTCCTATTAGTTTCACATCTCAGAGGAATTAAAAATATTGGGATGATATTAAACAAGACTAACATGAAATATTTTAAAGATTCCTTGTCAAGTTGAGCCTGTAACCTTATTTTGTATTGTCAACTTCTACAGAAGCAGTCACTTTTGATTGATATGAAAGCAGTGCATTTCCTTCCAATCAGTTTTAGACATGGAAAATGTATTCAAGGAGGGGTGTTTTGGGCTTTGGGCAATTTTTGTTGTTTCTTTCTTTTCATGGTAACCTGATATTTCACCCTTGCATACTAATACAGTTCCTTTTTGCAAACATTGAGCTCTTTGAATTATGAAATTGTGCTATCCTGGTAGCTAAAATGCCCCTAAGAAAATAAACAAAACCCTTAAAACATAACCCTCTCTCTTTTCTCACCTCTAACACTTAAAATGTTGATTTTTATAGAATGCAAGCCAATATCAGTACAATTATTACAACAGTATCATAGTATCAAACTGTGTTATCAGATCATGTATCAATGTAATACCTGGCAGGAAGACTCACAGGCCTTAAAGTAATGATTCCTCAAATAATAAATATAAATTGCAATATTCAAAATTTGATTTCTTGAAGTTATTCTTACATTCATATTACTGTCCTAGCATGTATGTAACTCAGCCCCTTTTTTGCAGGTTACTTATCTTTATGTCATCCTAGATGATGCAACCGGGCCTTCAATTTACAAACATATGAATTTGATGAATAGAAGCATACCAACAAGAATTATTTTGTCATGCAGCAAGTCTATCCTCTTTCTGAATTAGAGCAAAAACTCTAGTGGGGGTGGAGTTTGTTTAACTTGTTTCTTTTTAAATTCTAGTGTATTTTTGGTTTATATTGAGTAATAGATTTGTTGCTGCGTCATGATTTGGGATCATAATTCAGTTTAATTCCAGATTTCTTCCTCTGATTGAGAAGCATATCTCAACATAGCACCAGACATTTTTGACAGTAATTTGCCAAGCTGAGACAATGTGCTGCCCAGCCTATATGTACAGCTACACCTTTGTAGTATGTTACAGAGAACATATCATATATCTTTAGATTTTGCTCTAAATGAATACTGTTTTTTTCCCCTCTCATGAGGGGTGTTTTGATTATGATAAATTTCACTGCTTCTGGTCATGGGAACAAAATGAAAAATCCGTTTTGAATTAAACATATGTCAAATACTAAGAAATAATGTTAATAAAAGATACAGTGATTTTCTTTTTGTTTTTAATAGCTAAATGTGGTGGAACACTGACAAACATGGCTGGTGTGATCCTGAGCCCAGGTTTTCCTGGAAATTACCCTAGTAACTTAGATTGTACATGGAAAATTTTATTGCCTGTTGGATATGGTAAGTAAACTTATATTGGAATTGCAATTATTTGTAATCATCAGGTTTAAATATGTATTTTTTATGTATTTGTATAAATTAAAATTATATTATTATAAATAGTTTACTTCCAATATGACATAGGTTTTATCCAGTGAATGCATTGTGAAACCTTACATAATTTTTTGCTATATATGAAATGAAAATGATTGGCAATTTTAAAATGTGTCTTTGCCAGAGCAACTTGTTATTACTCAGCCTGTCTCAGAACTGATTTCAAAGCAAATGTGTTCTCTGGCATGAATATATATCAGTTGGAATAAATATTTTGACTTCTAAGTTAAATAATGGACTTTTGTTCTCCAAGTGACTTTCTAAATAGTATTTTATGTTCTATAAATATAGAAAAACTCACTTCTAGAACTATAAATTTGGTTAAAAGCATTCACAAAATGTATTCCAAATCCTACATTACAGTTGCCAACCTAGAATCTTTCTAGATTTACATTAAAACTATTGTAATACAAAAAATATTTTCACAAATAATTAATAACTATATTGAAAAGGTAATCATAGATAATATGGAATCTGTAAGTTCATGTGCAAAACACAGTCTTCTGTCATTATCAAAACTGAAAGAGGAATGAGTTTGCTTGCTGTGAAATTTACTATTCTTACCTGAGGAGGTTAGTTTATTTTCCATGTTCTCCTTTTGCATTAATAAGAGGAATTTTTGTAGTGAGATGTACTTCTTTCACAGTATTTTACTAAGTTAATCTGTAGAAATACTTTACTGCTGTTTAGAATAGTGCCCTTTATCAGTGAACACCTGGTATAACTCATCCATCATACTTATGGATAGCCTTAGTAGCCTTAGATATCCTCATAGATGTAGGAGAGCCACAGAAATAACATCCTTTGCTAATTTGGAGATTCTCCAGCTACATTTGCAGGAAATATAAATGATAAGCAATGTCATCCTAATTAGGTTATTACAATACTGCCTTTGAAAAATAGTCCTTCATATATCTCAGAGTTGCTCTTTTTCTTTTCTTTCTTTTCATGTAGAAAATGTTTCATGAATTAATTGCACAAGAACATTTTATTTCCTGTTATTATTTCTCCCACTTCTCTGAAAGTCTCTGGTGGTGGTAATTCTATAAATAGAAAAGATAATAATTTTGTTTAGTAAGGGTTTTAACACATATGAGGTGTTCATAGCACTGATCTATCCTTGCCCTCAAAATAATACAAAGGATGTTTTTTACTGCCAAGTTTCCTACAGTCATATTTTTCCTCAAGTATTTGTTAAATAATCCACATATAATATCTTCATATGAGGTTTAAAAATTGTAATTTATGTCTTCTTTCACAAAGTACTTCTACTTGGATATTACAGTAATTTTCACGAATACAAGCCGCACCAATTTGACCAAAATTTTGGTGGAAACCCGGAAGTGCAGCTAATATTCCGGGGCGGCTAATCTATTAACAAAATTCTAAAAGCTGCCAAAACGGAAGTGAGAGCCCGCGGCAGCCCCAAGCCAAGCTGGAGCACGGCCGGCCCCGGCTGAGGTGGGAAAGCCTGGCAGAGGCGGGGCCAGCAGTGTGGGGGCGGGCGGCAGAGCCTGAGCCAGCAGAGCGGTGCAGGGGGGGCGGCAGAGCCCGGGCCAGCAGGGCGGTGGAGCCCGGGAGAACTGGGTCTAGCAGTGCAGGGGAGCATGGCAGAAGCAGGAAGGCCGGCGGGTGGGGCTGCCTGGCAGCAGGGGAAGCCCAGCAGAAATCGGGGCCAGCAGCGTGGGGGAGCCCAGCGGTGCGGGGGCCTGCAGTGCCGGTCAGGGCGAGGAAACGCGGCGGCGGTTGCAGATGGGAGGGGGCGCGCCGGCGAGCCTGGCGGCGGCGGCAGCGGCTGGCCCGCCGGCAGGGCGACTACGTTAACGCAGCGGCGACGCGGCCGGCGTGCTGCCAGCGGCGGCAGTGCCTGGCCCGCCGGCAGGGCGACTACGTTAACGCAGCGGCGACGCGGCCGGCGTGCCTGCCAGCGGCGGCAGTGCCTGGGCCACCGGCAGGGCGACTACGTTACGCAGCGGCGACGCGGCCGACGTGCCTGCCAGCGGCGGCAGTGCCTGGGCCGCCGGCAGGGCGACTACGTTGACGCAGCGTCGGGGCGGTGCTGACGGGAGAGGGGGGCCAGTGAGCCCGGCGGCGGCTGCAGCACCACCCGGCCGGCCCCGTCAGCAACCATGAGTGGGCCGAGCCTGCCTGGCCCCGCCCCGAGCCAGTAAAGCCCGCTATGCCGCGATCCTGTTACTAATTGGCCAATTTGTGAAAGCTGCGCACGGATTCTCGCGACGAACGAAAGTGCGGCTAATATTCGGGGTGCGGCTTATCTATTGACAAAGACAGCAACATTGTCGAGGCACCGGGGGTGCGGCTTATAATCCGTGCGGCTGTATTCGTGAAACTACTGTATTTTAATTAGAAGTATAAGCTTGTGTACAGAAAAGCTGTTGTTTACATACATTCTATTGTATCAAAACAACTGTGTGCTTAAACAAAGTCTAACAATAAAATTGTGGGAGCTAATGTGTCCCAAAATATAGTGCTCTCTTCATTACATGAAATACATCAGTCATGTAAAGAAGACACTACTAAAATCTAAATATTTTAAAATAGAAAATATATATTTTCAAGTGAGTTGTTGTGATTTTAAAAATGGTCTCGGGTAGCTGTTAATTAATTAAAATTTGTAAAAACAATTACCGCAGCTTGGAATTTTCATTGTTCAGAGTACATTCAAGTGAGAGAGGAAGTGCTGTTGAGATTCAAGCAGGAGGTAATATAATTATAGTTTGACCAGATAATTATTTCTTTTTTATAGTTATCAGTTTTATCCCATGTAATTTTATGTAAAAAAATTGTTTAGTTTAAAAAAAATCTTCTTTGACATATCAAATTGACATTTGCAAATTGTATAAGCTGGGACTTAAGGCTTGAGGGGACACATGCAGTGTGTTCTCTAATTGAAATTAGCATGTTTGAAACTGCTTTGGGTAGTTGTTTGGTTTTTATAATTACCTTTGAACCTACTTTTATACTTTTAAAACACAAAGCCTTTCTATATTGAATATATACAAGTAGACATAGAAATTCCTTCTCAGAAATTAAATTAGAATTACTCAGTTTTACAGGTACTCCACGGCTCATCAGAGAATATTTTATAACAGTAGATTACTTTTATTCAAATACCTAAACAATGTTTGGGCTCTATACAAATATGCCAAACTTGATTATCTGCTTGTCACTTTCACAATTTAGGTATAACATTAAGTGGCTGCTCAATTCGTTATCATTTCTATGGTGCTGACATCCAGTCTCTCTTGGGAATCACTAGCCACTGATTCTGAAGTTGTTTCCAGGCTGCTTGGTGTCCTACATCATCTCAAACCCTGAGGGCATTGTAAAATTAGTGACTTCATTCAAGTCAGACTAGTCATATCAAACATCATACAGAGATGGCTGATATAACTCTGATATGTTCAGTGTGTTCCTCTTTACTGATAGCACTGTATTAAGTGTTCTTATTCTGCAGCTGAAATACTTTTTTTCATACCTCATTCATACAGGTCAGAGAAGGTACTGGAACTAAAAATCCCATATTTTTGCAAGTGTTCTATAAAACCCAGTTTATTTGGTAGCTTATTTAATTCCTCTTGTAGAATGAAAGATCTTTTTAATGCTATTGATTCAATCTTAAGCAACAGAGGTGAAGAAATCAGCTACAAAAAAGACTGAGTGAATTACGCTGGTCATGTGTTACCCTGATAATTAATCTATAATGTTCCCTCCTGGAATGAAGAATATGTCTCTATTGCTAAGTAAGAATGTCTAGAAGAGTTAGGTATTGAGTATTTTTCACTTCTTTGTTGAGTCTTTCAGTAATTCTGTTTTATTCTATTACAGCTGGTTCTTCATAGTCTGCCAGAGCAAAGTTTGGGCCAAAAAGTGCCGTTGCAATTACTTGGTACTAGGCTTCCAAACCAGGGGTTCATCCCTTATTTCTCTTTTGATATAATACATATGCATAGTTTAAGACTGGATTTCAGGTCCTTAGTCCACAGGAAGTAGTGCCAGAACTTCAAAACAGCTCTTCCCATGAGATTATGTTTAGACTTCCAACTGTTCATCATGTTTTGAATGCTGAAAAGCCTTGTTCAAGCACCTGATTCCTGGAAAGGGTTTGTGGTAAATTCTCTGAAGTCCCTGTCACCAATCTGGAGTTCAGTGCATCTTGTAGGGCTGCATACAGGGTAAAGTGGCTCCAGAGACACAATGGCCCAATCTAGAAAGAAAATGAGTCAAATATAGGTGACTTGGGGCAGGAAAAAGGAGGTAGAGTAGATAGCTGAAACTAGGTAAACTTCTACCTCAGAAAGGTCACTCTGTTAGTAACCTTCATGGGTGCCTAGCAGATCCTGAGCCTCTGTGAGAGGCCTTGGCCCAGCTACAGGGATGCACTTGGGATGGCAGAGTCCTGGCCATGCCATGGCACAGCAGGATTTGTGATTTGCCCCTCCCTTGAGTCTTTCTGTTGATTGCTTTAGCAATATGAAAAATCCCTGGTGTTGAATTTATGACTTTATGGCTTACTTTAATTTGTCCCTTCATATGTGTTTATGATTTTTCTTCCTTTCTCAATGCTGCAGGTGCACACATTCAATTTCTGAATTTCTCCACTGAAGCAAATCATGATTTCCTTGAAATTCAGAATGGGCCTCAGCACACCAGTTCTATGATCGGCCAGTTTAGTGGAATGGAACTCCCATCACCCTTGCTAAGTACTACTCATGAAACACTTGTCCATTTTTATAGTGATCACTCAGAAAACAGGCAAGGATTTAAGTTGACATACCAAGGTAAGTATGAACTAGTGCAATGATCTTTATGGTTAGAGAGGAAAAAGAAAATAATAGTTGTTTTTTATTATTATTTTAGAAGATATGTTTGGTATATATTGTATAGCATTTTAAAATCTGTAGATTGCCTAATAAATAGGTTGGAATTTTTAAAATTGAAATTATGTTGAGTTGGAATCTTTGTTCTATTAATGTAAAAACCTGAGAAAAAGGTGATGTTATTTGCCAAAGGTCACATAGCTGACCTTTCCATTCCATTCAGTTGTACTGTTACCAATTCATACTACTAATATTCACTGCTTTGTTTTCCCATTTATATAATCTTTTTATGATTAATGCAATGGTAAAAATTATTTTAAATATTCAGGTGAAAAGCTTTATAATTTCCTATGTTATGTGTTTGCAATCAAGACTCCTGTGAAAATTACCAGGAAATGAAAAAATACCAGTTAATACATCCTATATCCATTTTCAAACACACATAATCAGTATTTGAAAATGTGAACTTTTTGTCGTCCTTTACTGTTGGCTTTCTTCTCAATCTTCACTGTTTGTTTGCTTGTTTGTTTTCCCATTTGTGACATCATTCATTTGTGCATATTTCTGAACTGTTGAAATAGCCTTACTGTCAACAGTCGAGCACCATTACAGGATCTGAACAATTTAACAATATGGAATGGCTGGTTTAACTTTCAGAGATCTGTGAGAGAATTCATGCCTCCTTATTCTAGGATCTTAGTATGGGTAACTTAATTATGTGTTGGGAGTTAACACCAGTGGGTGTTTAAACACCACACAACTACTTACCTCCTGCCTACCCAAGTGGGGGAAGAGGAGAGGAATATTAAAGCAAGAACGTTTGGGGGCAAAGATAAAAAACATTGCTTAACTGGTGAAGGATAAGGCGAAGAAGAAAGAAAGAAAACAAAAGTGATGCAAAGGCAACCACTCACCACCTCTCACAGGCAGATTGATGCCTAGCCAAAGATGCCTAATGTCTCTTACCCCTCTCTTTTCCCTTTTGTTGCTGAACAAGATTTTATGTGGTATGGATGATCTCTTGTTAGTTCAGGTCATCTGCCTGGTCATGTCTTCACCCACCCTATTGTACATTCACAGTTTATTTACTGGCAGAGCTTAGTGAGAGACAGAGATGGCCTTGACATTATTCAGCAACAGCCAGAACATTACTGTGTTATCAGTATTCTTTTCACCACAAACCAAAGACACAGCACCATATGAGCTTCTATGAAGCTCTATGAGCTCTATAATTTCCAGACCCAGTATAGCATTTATTTGCATACACACACATGTACATTTACAGTTAGATCATATCTATGGGGTCAATGGGCAGTGAGGAAGATTCTGAACACCTGAATTAGGCTGATGTTCATAAGGCATGCCCACAAGGAAATCATGACTCACTGTCATCTGTAGAATTTTATTCTGTCACATAGTCTGACAAGTATGGAATATTCTCGCATCACAACCACCTAGTGTTAGTTTCCTTCTGAGCAGTCAAAAATGATAATGATTGTCAAGTTACAGAAATGACAAATAAGTAAAATATACAGCCATGTGATACATTCTCTACATATTTTCCAGTACCCTTTGTTCTGGTTCTATTTAGTGTGTTTTTCCTTGCCATAACAAGCTCTTCCTGACTAACAGCATTTTCTGCCCTGAAATTTATAGTTAAATTTTATGTTGTTTGTAGACTGTAAAACACATTCTTCTAGAGGTAGTGTTGTAGCTTACTCAACAAGTGCGTAGTTTTATTACTCTTTTCTTCTACTCTTCCCTTTCTTATTTAGTCCAGAAGGACTATTTGGTCTACTCTGGAATAAATGGGAATGTGATGAAGAGGGCATGATACAATAGGAACTGCCAATTTTTGGTCCATTCTAACCACCTCTTGTTAAAATCAGTTGCTTTTTAGATAAGTTGCATGCCTTCTACTTCTCCCACTTGCAACTTGTCAGCTGTCAACAAATGTATGATCATGACTGCCTCAATGACAGTGTAAAATTTTATCCTATTATGTAAACATAGAAAAAGCAATTCACTTAAAACCAGAACAAGGTACTATGAAATATTACATTTTTGCATTGCGTTACATGGGCCTTATAATAAAACACTTTTAAGTGATGAAGATTGTGTCAGAAGTATTCTCAAAATAAAATAAAATGTCAAAAAAGTATTATTCACTGAAATTCAGAAACTTGTAGTAGTATTTTCCAAGTATTTATAGAAAAAATCCAGAAAAAAAAATCTCAACAGTAATAATTTGATAAGACTTTTCATAGCTAAGTTATTAGTCTAATAGTTATAATAGTAGAATAAAAAATCAGAACCAAGAAAGAGATGCAGTTAAATTAACTGATACTTGTGTAATCCTAATTTCAAATAAAAAAATATAACTAGTATTTATCTCATTTGCCAGAAAGTGTAGTTATGGGTATATTTGCACTACCATATGCATAAACATGCATCCAGTTCTATGCTTCCCATAAGTGAGAAGAAAAGCAATTTCTTTTATAAAGACAACTCATGCAGTTCATTTCAATGTATTACTCCTTACCTATGGAGACAGTTTATATATGTGTGTGTGTGTGTGTGTTTGGGTATGTTCATACACGTATATATGTGTCAAAAAATTTATGTTTTTATAACATTTAAAATAACCTGTCAGCATAATCCATTTCATTAAAAAATCAAATGCTGGAAAAAATGAATTATTCTAAAAAATACTTATGATTTATTGGGGTTTTTTTCCTAGTGTGGAAATTTGGTAACATGGTTGTGATAGATTTTTAAGTAATTAGGATCTACCAGCTAAGCTGACTCTATTGAATTTATAATTGACTTGTGTTCTGTTTTCTATCTATCTACTTATTTTCTTCATTGTACAAAAAGATATGGGGCCTTTCTTCTTTAAAAATGAATTGTCTTGCATGTGTTTATTGTTCTTCACAAAGGAGATACTCTCACTGTTGCCTCTGAGATCAAAGATTGTACTAGCCATTTCTACTGAGAAGATCTAGCAATTCTATGATCGTCATATATTATAACTTCATGTTATTGAGCCAAAATAACTTGCTCAGTATAATTTAGAACATATAGGAAATTGTACATTCAATTAGATATCCATAATCTACAAACTTTGGAAAGTATTATTTCAATGTATTTCCTGTGCTTCTCTTGCCCTCTGAAAGAAAATGCCAGTGGTTTGCAATTAAGCAATTATATTGTCTGCTTTATTTTTTTATCATAGAAAGTATACGTTGGTTTTTATAGCGGATTTTTCTTTTTCTGTTACACATCTGTTACCCTTGATACTTTTTTATTTTTTCTGATGGTTTAGCTCTGGATTTTTCTACTCTTTTTAGTATTACCTTTCTCAATTACTCTCTCTTCCTCCTAGACTATCTGGAGTTAGTGAAACTCGACTTAAAAAATAATTCTTCATTACTCCAATGTTACTCTTTTCCTTCTCCTTTCTTCCCTATTAGAAGTGTTGTTTTCCTTTCAGTAAATCAAATGCCATACAAATCTTAGCCTGATTTGTTTGGATGATGGAATTTAGCATTGTTTTGTTGTCTGGCTGTCACCTTTCTGAGTATACTTTTTTTTTGTGCAATTTTGAAACCATTGTCTAATTTCAGTTAAATTCCACAGTTCTGAACTAATGCCCTGGTTGAGAAGAAAGATGCAGCATTACTCTATAGAGTTTAACTTGCTGGTTACCCAGTCAGAATATTCTTTGTCACAACTCAATTTAATATGCAATGTCTTCCCTAACTACTGTTCATGGGATATAAATATGGGTGGGAAAGAAAATATGAGAGCTTGGTATGGATGTCACATTCAAAATCTTCTTATGAGCAAAAATACCCCTGTTATATATGGAAAGTTAAGAATTTCTTTTTATTGATGCTCACACTGTTAAGTTGTCCAATTTTGTAATGTCTAGAAATGAATTTGCAGAGCAAAGCAAATGGAGCTCCTAACATCTGACAGATTTTTTTTCAGACTGCTTCTAATTGATCTCATTTTGGGATGTCCTAATATACTATAACTGGGGGGAAACAAAAGTTTTTAGATAAAAAAGTGCATTACTTTTCTAATTGTGAAAGTAATTTCATTTACCCTTAAAAAAAAAGAGGAGTCAGCGAAAAGAATCCATAGTTACAGTCACATTTGCCAAATCCATTCTAGTTGTCTTAGTGAATGTGTTGCATATTAGGAGTGCCTGCAAACTTGCATAGCTTAGTTCTAATCAGATCTGTTGTATTTAAATTACATTAAAAGGGATTTTAGATAAAATTCAGGGGTTTTACTATGTGGTACTAAACTAATTTCAGTTCAAGGACTGATTTTTTAAAAGTTAAAATAATTACCTTTTTTGCTAAACAGGGCACTTACCTAGCAGAATTTTTTTGCCAGGTAAATACTTTTCTTGTAGATAACAATCTAAAAATAAAGGGAGATGGGTGACAGCTCTACTTATTCAATCAAGCTTGCATGCTATTAAGGAAAAAAAAAAAAAAAAGGAAAGGAGGATTTTCCAGAGATCTTAGAATTTTATGAAAGATAAGGTTTTTTGCAAACCCCTCCTTTCAAGGGATAGTAAAGAGTATGAACTTTGTCAAGTGAATTATGAAACTAATGCTTTTTCTTATTTTTTCTGCTGATTTTCTGAAGGCAGAAAAATGGTTGTGAGATTGAATCTTAATATAGCTTGGGACTGTACTCTGAACACATTATTTTTAGGAAGAAGAAAAGTGAATACACACTGAGAACTGTAAAATATTTTCAACCCATACTTGTAGGGATCTAGTGCTCATCCTAAGCCCATGAATTCTCACAGCACAGGATTTGAAAACATAACCTAAATCACTTGTGTATTTCTCTATGCATTAAAAAGCTTTGTCTCCTTAGCAGAACCCTGGGGAAATTACAGCTCTCACTACCACTGCTGTTCAGATCCTTATTGTTTTATGCTCTAATATTTTCATATTCTCTTTTCCCTTCAGCTTGGCAATTGCAATACATAGGGAATGGTGGGTATTCCATAATGTTAAAGATGGATTGCTGAATTTCTGTGTGTTGTGGAAGCTTTTGTTGCAGGTGCAGCAGGAAGGATGTTCATAGTGATTGCCTGTTAAACTACTGGAAGAAGTTATAATATTTTTTTTTTCAAAATAACGTAAGGACTTTAAAAGTGCCTAATTTTCAAAGAGTAGCATTTAAGTTAAATTACATTTTTCCTGCTGTTGAAGTAAATGTTGTACTGTTTAGTTAAAAAAGAGGAACATTGAGAAAGACTGTCTCTTGTTATGAGTGTTGCTGTTTTGCCGCCTATGTAAAACAGCAGAGGGGAAACAACCACAAATAATTAGAAGAGCATTTGGACATCTCATTTGACTGGTGATCTTGAGGTTCTGAGACCCCCATATCTTTCAAATCTCAATATCTTAGATATACATAGTCTCTTTACATTAGCTCTGAGAGAACAGTCATGGAAGTTTGATTGGCAAGCCATGTTATTGCCAGGTCAGAAGAAATAAATAGTTTTATGGCCTTTGAGAGATTCATAACGGAACTTAGTGCACAGAAGAAACACATTATTCTAATGGATCTAATATATATTTGTGGGTTTTAATTCCTGTTACCTCAGCTTTTAATTATTCTTGAACATTTTTTTTTCCACATATCTTTCTCTTTAGGGACTAGAGCTTCTTTAATTGGAAACAGAATAAATGTTTGATTTGTATTATTTTACTGTGGAAGTCCCAGTTCCTATTATTGGAACTATAAGATTATTTTCAGTCTGCTCTGAATTTCAATGTAAGATAAAACTGAATATGAAGCAAGAATCTTACTCTCATATATTTGAAAGTTTGAGCAATATGGTCTAGAAAAACAAAGAAAAAACGTTCTCATTGCCCTCACTTTCTTCCACAAACACTCATGGCACATACAAAACATGATTTAAACATGTTAAATCTGATGGCCTTTATCTGGGAAAAAAGATCATTATGATGGAACTTCTGAGTCATAGGAATCATGGAATAAAAAGGGGGACTGTTGAAAATTTATTGTTTTTCTAAAATGGTTTTCAAATTGTATCCTAAGGCCGAAATGGTAAAAGGAAAATAAAATACATTCTTTTGAGGGCCTTGTAGCAAATTGTTTTCTAAATCATTAAGTGATGTTTTTGTGATTCCAGTCCTGAGTCATGGTGTTTGTAAAGATTATGTTCTTTGGTGCCTACAACAATAAACGGAGGTTCCAGATTGGCAGTCTTATCCAGGGCTGCAGCAATCTGCATTCTGGGCTTCTGTAGAGAGAGGCATGGCAGCAGATTAAAGGGGATTGATTCTCTCCCCTCTGCTTTGCTCTCTTGAGACTCCATCTGGAGTGCTGCATTCAACTCTGGTGCTTCAAGCACAAGAGGCACGGCCCTGTTAAAGTGGGTCCAGAGGAAGACTACAATGTAAACAGCAGGCTGGACCACCTCTTCTTTGAAGCAAGGCTGGGAGAGTTGGGATTCAGCCTAAATAAAAAGGCTTCAAGAAGGCCTTATTGTGATCTTTCAGTATTTAGGAGGGTCTTTTTAAAAAGAAGGGAAGAGACGTTTTAACCAAGGCCTTTACTGAGAAAAGTCAGCAGTTTTGAAACAAAAGATGATGGATTTAGATTGGACATAAGGAACATAACATGAGTGTGGTGAGACACTGAAACAAGAAAAGTTTGTGAATACCTAATCCCTAAAGTCTTCAAGTCAAATTAGATGGCACTTTAGCAATCTGATCTACTGTAGCAATCTGATCTTCCCATAACAGGGAATTTGGAACTAGATGAACTTTAAAGGGCCTTTCCAACAAAACTGGTGGTAGGCTAGTCTAGTCTGGGAAAGTGGATTTTTTTAAGCATGTATACCCACCATGATACTGGAGGAATGTACCATAAGCCTAAATTAAAAGTTTTAAGTGAGCTAATTGTGAGCTCTCCTAATGTTTGAGTGATTGCATGCTCAATTCTCTGCTAATACCATTTTTCTGTAAGGCAATTATTTCCGTGTTTAAGAGTATGTGGCGCTTGAAAAGCCAATAAGTCACCCTAGTGTTTATGTAAGATGGAAAATACAACCAGATAGCAGAGAATCAATTACATTTCTTTTGTGATTTACAATATTTTCACTGTAAAATATACTGCACAAATAAATGCCAAATATCTATATGAGAAAATTTTAAAATTCAAGCACTTTACTGCTGCCAATATTGGAATGAAATATTTTTCTGAGATTTCCTTTGCATTTTATTTCAGGCTTGCACTAGAGTTTTTTTTCTGCAGTGAAATGAAATTCTCAGTTCTAAAGCTGAGTAGCAAACAAGTCTTTGGGCATGACATTCATAAAAAGAGCTTTCTATTGCAAAATGTGGTGTCAGTATTTGTTGGCAGTATTGGTTAGTCATGACTACTGAATAATTAATTGTTCTGTTAAATCAAGTGTTATTGCATAAATTAAAAGAACAGAGAAGAATATAATTAATATTTATACTAAAACTATAAAACATATTTCCTGAGTGTACCATAAATCATAATATCACAGTCACATGGATCACCTGACAAATAATTTAGGAGTCATCTACAGAATTTATACCAGAAAATAAAAACTGAGTATGTTAAAATTTTATACCTTATTTTCTAAAATAGCAAAACAAACAGTTTTACTGTGCTTATATGCAAGTGCTTTCACTAACTGACTGACTTTCAAATGTATGGTGATATGCTTTAGGCACAATTTCTCCTCTTACTAAAACGAATGCCAGAACAAATCCCCAAATTTCTGTATGTGTTTTGTTTACCTTATTTACAACAGGCAAAAAGCATATGCATTTCTTAATAGAGTAACTGGAATTTTAAAATCTAGGCTCTGTTTTTTTTTCATTTACAATCCAAATGACAGTAAGGGGTGCTTTCTACAAATCTATGGGGCCTGATGGGATTCATCCAGGAGTCTTCAAAGAACCGGATGATGTCATTGCAAAACCTCTCTCAATGATTTTGGAGCGGTCTTGGGAGTCTGGAGAGGTCCCAGCTGACACAAAACTGATGAACATTGTCAGAGTTTTCAAGAAGGGCAAGAAAAAGGTCCCCAGAAACTACAGGCCTGTAATTCTCACTTCAGTGCCTGGTAAAGTTATGGAGAAGCTTATTCCAGAGGGTACTGAAAAACACCAGAAAGACAACGCAGTCACTGGTCACAGCCAGCAGTTCTTCATGAGGAGGAAATCCTGGTTATCAAACCTGGTTTGCTTTCATGACAAGACAACCCACTTAGTGAACCAAAGGAAGTCAGTTGGTGTGATCTTCTTGGACTTCAGCAAAGTCCTTGATACAGTTTCGTACAGGATCCTTCCAGACAAAATGCCCAGCACACAGCTGGATAAACACATCGTGTGATGGGTGAGCAACTGGCTCACGGGTCAGGCGCAAAGGGTGACAGTGGCAGGGGTGACACCAGACTGAGGGCTGTCACTAGTGGGGTTCCACAGTGCTCCGTCCCCTTTGCTCTCCCACATCTTTGTAGGTGACCTGAAGGCAGGACTGGAAGGGATATTAAGAAAGCTGTTAGATGAAAGAAAACTGGGAAGAGCTGTTGACTCCCTTAAAGGCAGAGAGGCCCTGCAGAAAAGACCTCAGCAATTAAAAGATTAGGCAATCACCAGCGATATGAAAGTTCAGCAAGGGAAAGTGCTTGATTTTGCATGTGGAATGCACCAACCCTGGATGTATGGACAGGCTGGGTAACAAGATTCAGGAAAGCAGTGCCACAGAAAGTGACCTGGGTGTCCTGTTTGTTGGCAAGCTGGATCTGAGCCAGCAGTGCCCTGGCAGCCAGGGGAGCCAACCCTGTTCTGGGGGCATCAGGCACAGTATGGCCAGCTGGGCAAGGGAGGGATTGTCCTGCTCTGCTCTGTACTAGGACAGCCTTACCTGGAGTTCTGGGGACAGTTTTGGGCACTGTAATATAAACAAGATTAAACTATTAAAGAGAATCCAAAGGACAGCAACAAAGATGGTGAAGGGGCTTGAGGAGAAGCCATATGAGGAGCAGCTGAGATCAGTTGGTCTCTTCAAACCTGGAGGAGGCTGAGGACAGGCCTCATTGTAGTCTACAGCATTGTCACCACTTGCTGATTGATGCCAGAACCCCTTCCTGAACCCAGATCAGCCATTCTTCTAGGTGACTACTCAAAATTTATACAACAGGCATGATGCTTTATGGTATGAAACATCCCTTTGGTCAGTTCAGGTTACCTGTCCCTATGCTCCCTCCCATTTTGTTTATCTCGTTTTTATTGTGCACCACCTCACTGGCAGAACATGAGATAATTTTTTAAAAATGAGAAGAAATTAATTATTCCCTAGTAGAAACCAGCACAATACCCACCTCTTTTTTCATATAATTTTTGTCACACCAACTTTCAATACTCCCTAATATCCCATCACCTTCCCTATTTATCTCTTTTGATACATATACACAAAATCCTTAGTCTATGGAACGCCTCAGGATCTCCTGTCTCACCTGAGTGGTTCCTGTGTTAGCTTTTTATGTAGATCAGTAAGAGAGTTTTTTTTTCCCTGAAACTGATTTTAATACTAACTTCAATATTCTGAGGACTGTATTAAGTAATTTCAAAACATAATCTATGAATACTATATTGTAACAAGTTAACCAATAAGGAAGTACAGTATTCATCTCCTCAAGAGGTTGTACAATCAAAGTTTAAAAAAACATCCAGTACTTACAGTCGTTGTTCCAAAACATTGTTATTGTAACTGTTGGGCAATGCATTGCTGCATCTTTAAAATAAAAAAAAAAAAATCTGTGAGATCCTCTGACCTGCTGGTATAATTTTCTATTCTATTTTTAATATAATTTGCTAAATACATTTTTATATAGTTTAATATTTCAGTCTTAATGCAGGACTCTTAAGAGTCCTGTACTGTTAAGGAATCTTTCTACTATTTTGGATAAAGATGTTGGTAATAATGACATTATCTGTATTAGTACTACACAAATGATAGCAGGAGTAATAACAACATTAAAAATTAATGAACTGTTACTACATCTAGCACAAAATTTAATGATCCACAATTTAGGGAAAATAAACCTTTTTGTATTTACCTTCAGTAGCAATTAAATTTTACTCTCAGTTTTAAAGTTTATTTTCTTATTTTTTTGTTATTTGAGAGAAGGAGGATCTGATTTTTTTAGCGGATTCAGAATATTTCTAGTACCTCTACACCTTTTCCAATTTTCTAGTGTTACAAACACTGAATTCTGGATTCACTGAAGGAATTAGGGGAAAGAAGAAGACTGTCTCAATGTAAATCTCCTTTTTATTGCACAGCATGACTATAATCAGAAATGACTAAAAACTTTATTGACAGTAGTTGTACTTCAGTGAAGCAGTTAAGTACAACTTCACTTTAAGTAAGAATTTATGCATATCTAAAATATATGTTTAGCTTAATCTTGCTGAAATGACTTGTTTAAACAATCTATTTCAGAATAAGTATACACTTCTAGGATGAACATGTTAATATTGTAAAGGTTAACTTTGAAAAAGTAACAAAATACTTGTTTAAAAAATATGTTCATCATATTCTTTTGCTGTATTTTTAGAGCTTGGACTTTACAATGTATGTGGGTACAGCACACTGGTATTATTATTCTTGTTTGAACTTTCTTCTGACAGAAGTATTCCTTAACTGGAAATTGAGTGCTCAAAAAGAGCAGGGCACTCGACTTCTTAACATTTATTTCTTAAATGGCAATTGCTTACTATCCAATTTATGTGAAGTTGTTTGCAAATAATTCTGCAAAACATTTGTATAAAATTATTGCTTCATATAGAACTGCTTACGTTATATCTTAGTAAATGTTGTTAATGAAAGCTCCTTCTGAATTTTCATCACACAGATTTTAATGAATTAAATGTGTTTCACTGAATAATATTTTGGTGTCCTTCAAAACACAGAACCCAGCATGAACTATGACAAATCATTAAAGCATTTTTTCACATGGAAATACATATAAAAGGACCTTTCTTTTAGTAGGCATTTGTAATTTTTTGGCTTTTTGTGGTGTTCTGTTGTGTTAAAGTCATTCATTAATTCTTTTAATTTTTTAGGTCAAGTGATCTTTTGGGTGTATTATGCTATATATTCAAAATCCAATGGATTGTGAAAATCGTGTATTTCATAAAGTTTTAAGGAATTAATGACTGTTGCACATTACTAAAATATTTTTGTCTGGTGCAAACGGATGATTTATTTCTTGTTATGTATTAATCTCTGAATTACTGGAGCTTGGCATTCCAATGTTTACCTATTACTGATTTTACATTAATGTGTACTTCCTTTGTTGAGAGCTGATTAAGCAATAAAAAGTACTTCTGTTCTCTTCCAGCTTATGAGTTACAGAACTGCCCTGATCCTCCTCCTTTTTTGAATGGCTATATAGTCAACTCAGATTACAGTGTGGGACAGTCAGTATCATTTGAATGCTATCCTGGATATGTTTTGAGGGGGCAGCCTGTTCTCACTTGTCAACATGGGATCAACAGAAATTGGAACTATAATTTCCCCAGATGTGAAGGTAACTTTCTGGTAGTACCTTTCCTTCAGAACTAACAATACTTTCTGATTTTTGTATATTTGTTTGTGTGCCTATGCATAATGCAACTTTTGCTGAAGTACAGTGCCTTTATCCTAATCTGTTGTGTAAGCAGATAAAGGCAGAATATTATGTGTTTTATAAATCATATTTTTTTAATGAAACATGGTCCTTGGCAGTGATATATTGTTCCTATTAATATCTGTCAGTTGTATTGACTATGAGAACTCATGATAGTGCCAGAAATGATCTTAAACTCTATGTGATGGACAATTTCAGAAAGATACTTTTATTAAAAAGCAGTTAGGTTATGGAGACACCTTTATCAATGTTTTCAAAGATAATACAAAGTTATTCATGCTAAAAGTTCACTGTAAACACTGTAAACATATATGTAATATTTTTCTTCATGTTAAATATCTGGTAAAGTTTTAAAATATCAGTTAAAAATTTATATGAAAGTGTAAACAATTGGTGTTTTTAGAATTTGTCGGAAACCTAGCTAGTACAGCACCTCATATTTATATTTTAGTGATATGGATGCAGTACCAAAGGGCATCCAGTCTTCTGTCTTTTCTTACTATGTTTACTCCCTAGAGAAGCATATTTCCTAAAATACATGAAGATGTACAATAAGATAAGCAGATTGTTATGGTATAAATCATAATGTTCTGTTTTCTTAGATGAAGCAACATTAAATAATATATGTTCAGTTTGAAACAACATGCAAGAGGTGAATTAATATTTATAATGACATGAAGACAAAGATGTTCTTACTTTTCCCTGTCCCCTCATCCATAGTTTCAATTCAGTGGTTTTATCTTCATTTTTCTAACTCAAAGAAAGCACTCCTCTGCTACTGACATTTCTATAATTCACAATGTACATTTGGCCTGGTTCCTGTGCATATGAATCCTACCTTCCAAGCTACCCACAGTCATCTGCATCTCCTCCACACAGCTGAGGCCTGAATGCATGCAACTCTATTGTGTGTGCAGCTGTGTACATTTATAGGTACCATTTCTCACTAGACAACAGGTTGCTTTCTGTTTCAATTGAGCATTAAGAGTTTTCTGTCTCTCACTTAGTACACTACTTGCTTTGTGGAAAATTCATTTGTGTACATTAAAGCCCCACCAAGTACTGCTGAAATTATTATTATGATATATTACTGGTTTTTTCTGCAGGAAAAAACAAATTGTTACTCTGACTGTTGTAATTTGACAGTGGATCTGAGAGAGAAAAGAGTGAAATAACAAAATAACTTTTCTAGCTATGACCAATTTTCTTAGAAGTTTGAATTGAAAACTTTCTATAGAAGATTGCACACACTTTTGAAGGCTGGGGATCTGTATATGGGAGAAAATTAGATTAATTTCTGCTCAAGTAATCATAGCAGAATCATGCCATATAGTCGTGCTCTAAGACTTTACTTTTGTGCAATCCAGTTGTCGTAGTGATTTGCCGTAGACGTCTTGGTATATAACATACGTGATTGTCAGTAAGTGACTAACTGGGTTTGGGTATCTTTGGGTGGAATTTTAAAAATGTTTACTGTCTTTCCATGCACAGTATAATTAGGTGTAAATGGGTATAAGAACAAATAGTATAGCCTTCATTCATTTGTAAATCAACATGTGGTCTACTGTTAGCAATTGATAGTTTAGAAGATTTGATTATACACTTACTCATTTTAAAAATCTATGTTTCTTCATGCCTGTCATTCAAAGTGTAACATAGTATCATTAATTTAGAGTGATTTGTTTATTCACACTAAAGCTCTCTTTATCTTCTGTGAAATCTAACCAGTTATTTCTGATTAATTTTATGTTTTATGTGATTTTTAATGATCTTTGGAGAA
This sequence comes from Catharus ustulatus, assembly GCF_009819885.2. Lineage (NCBI taxonomy): Eukaryota > Metazoa > Chordata > Aves > Passeriformes > Turdidae > Catharus > Catharus ustulatus. Next base: position 96,578,271 of record NC_046223.1, read on the forward strand.
AGCCTAGTAACAGCTGATGTATTATTTACTCTGCTAGAGTTTTGTTACCTCTGACACTTTTTTCTGACAAAATTTATTGATCTTTCATGGCTAACAGACATATGAGGAGTTAGACTGTCTTTATTGAGATGCAATCCATCTGCTTTCTTTCTTGAGTATTACAGAATAATGAAGGGAAAATAGAAAATGTGTGCCGTCATTAACACCATTAATAAACCTGTCAAAGGATATAGTAAACTCAAAATATATTTAAACATAAAAATTTAATCAGAAAAGTCATTATATTAATTAGAAATTAACATTAGTCACAGGAAGTGTATTTCCCCTGTAGCAAGCATAATCGTCAAAGCAGTCTTAGTTGTAAACATGGAGTATTGTGGATGTGGAGAGAACAGAGTAGATCTCTGAGACCAGACAAAGTGACCACGACATGAATGTAGGGGTTTAGGAAATGGCAAAAAGTGGACTTGAGTCACATTTTCATCAGAATTCCTTTGAGCTGATGGACAGTGTCAGATGTCTTTGGCCTCTACATGGAACCCGGAATCAGAGAGATAGAACCAACCCTTCATTTTCCTGAGCTGGTTCCATTTGTTGGCCAGTAAAGATTCGTGGCTAAGGGCAGGTACCTTTCTGTTCACAGACTCATAGACTCACAAACTGGGTCAGGTTGAAAGGGACCATAGTGGTTCCTTCATCTTGTCCAACCTCCTGCTCAAGCAGAATCATCCTGGAGCACATTACAAAGGATTACATCCAGACGGAAAACATGCTAAATGCATAATTCAAGTTAGTATTGATATGGATGAAGAAAGTGAAGTGGTTAAAGCCTCCTTAGCCTGTCCTATAAATCCAGAGATTATTAAAAGAGGTCCTCCAAAAAGGGTTACGTACTCATCTACTAGCCAGATGACCTTCTACCATAACAGTATAGCACCTTTACACCATACAGAAAATGAGACAGCCTTCTGCATTTCTCAGTCCTGCTTCCTTTTTTCCCTTTTCCTTTTCTGTTTTTTCATTTTTTCTTTTATCATTTTTTTTTTTCTGTTTTTATTTTCCATCACTTGTTAAGTTGAAAAAGAAATGAAAAGGTCTGGAGGAGAGTCACAGGAACACTGACAATAATAACATAAGCTTAATGGTAAGATCTAATGAGAAATGTTCTAGAGCAAGGCTGAGTACCCATAAATGAGATTAAGGTCTCATTCTAATGAGTGAGACTCACTAGTTTGCATTAATGGCTGTATGTCTACTTGGATAAATGCTTTCATCCATATTCAGTCAATTCTTCTAAACTGATACTCAAAAGAGCACATTATCACATATTTGCTACCCTTGAATAAAGTCAACCCTTTCACAGCTTTGATTTGGCTACAAACTTCATTCAACAAGTGTGGGCAAATTTGTGTCTGTATGTCCGTTTTACTTGTCATAAGGATAATTAGCATACAATCTGCAAATGAATCACCATTGAAAATTATTCAAGCCTGTCAGAAATTAAGGATAATGATTTTGGACTAGTGAAGGAACAACGAGCCTATTTTCTTCCAGAATTTTATTCCAGTTCAGTTAGAGTTCAGTTGAAACATATAAGACCTGTTTGCCTATTTAGTTTTTAATCTTGAATACAAACAAAAGGTGCCCCTTTTAAAATGGTGTGTGGATCTAGTTTCAAGATATTACCAGTAGCTTTTGATGAATTTTAGGAAATGAAATCTAAAAGACATCAGCATAAATTACTTATAGAAATGTCGGTATTTATTTGAGAAGCAACCAGCCAAGGAAAAGGTAGTCTTTAAGACGTAGGTTGTCTTGTTTTGTCATGATGTTCCACTTGTAACATGAAAAACTATTTTCTACTACTAATTTTTTCATTTATTTTCTTTTCAGCTCCTTGTGGCTATAATGTAACTGCTCAGAATGGTACAGTTTATTCCCCAGGATTTCCAGATGAATACCCAAATTCCAAGGACTGTACTTGGTTAATTATTGTATCTCCGGGCCATGGGATTTATATCAACTTTACCTTACTTCAGACTGAACCTGTGAATGATTACATTGCAGTTTGGTATGAAATTTTTTGAAACAGAAGTGATTCTGATTGATATATCAAGTCTCACTCTCCCAAGCTACAGTTTTGCTTAGTATTGGTCCTTAGGTTGTCATATGTGCTGAAGAGCAGCATAAAACAACTTCTAAGGTTATCTAAAAAAAAATTATTTATCACTGTCTGAACTCTATAAGAATGCTGTTCCAGAAGTACTTTGAAGCTCAAACTCAGTTATCAATCAGATCATGTTTGAATCTCTCTTCTCTAAGTTTAGGCCATATAAGGTCGAAGTGGTATAATAATCTCCACTATGTTGAATTATGCATTCCATGAACATACAGGAAATATATATTAGTTTTTGCAAAATTTTCTGATGTCTTCAGACTAATTCAGGCATTAAATAAGTTCTTCTTAATTCTTATTTATATTTCAATATGCTTGATAGACATATTTTTTATATTTTCTAACCCAGACTTTCTGGTCTTCTTCCTCCATGTCTTTAAGCATCATATTGTATGTTCCTCTTCTCTGAATTTGTATTTCTTTCCACACAAATTCATTCAATTTGTGACCTCATCTGAAGGAAGAGGCCTTAGAGCTGTCTAAATTCGTTCATAAGGATTTACTGCACTCAAGAGCTGCTCCAATCTCCCACTAGTCCACTGTCCCTGTAGCTGTTGGTGAGGTTTGTTCAGGCAGTTAGTTTATGGAGATGCACAGCTGTTTCTGAGCAGCCATTTGGTTGCCTCTGGTATTTGCATTACCTGTAAACCCAAAGTACATCATAGATTGTCCTCTCTGGCAGATTGTATGTATATAATTCTTGGCTTTTCAATGATAGAACTGAGACCCTTCTAAATGAAAGACAGTGAAAGGTCAAAAGCTAGCAGCTTTCAGAGACATTATAGATAATTTCAAGCCTTCTAAAGTAACATATTACAAAAGGTTTTTAATTTGTACAAAATAATCAGAAATAAGTGTTGTAGAGCTCAAGAAATACTTCAGTGATGAAAGTAAGAAGTTTTGTTTATTTATTCATTCTGACTGTTCAGGCCTAAATGTTCTACATTGTGATCTGGAAGTGAATGAAGCCTCGTGTTACTGGAGCTTGTTTCTCTTGGGTGTCTTATCTTACTGTTAAGAAACACAAAACAATTTTTTTTTTTCTGATTTTTCCCTCACTTTCTTTTTTCTTCTTAGAACACACCTTTGAATCTTTGGAATTTAAATATTTGGCAAGGAAACTTGCCAAAGTTTCCATGACTCTGTATTTTAACCATGAGTTGAAGGCTTGTAGCACCTGGGTCAAAATGTTAGAAATATAACAGCATTACAAGACTTCCAATTCTTTTTGTTTTTTCTGCATCTACTCTGTACCTGAAAATTTTTGGCAGGAACACACATTGAAAATTTCTTACCACCACTAAATTTCTTGCCTGTATAAGTATAAAAACTATTTCAAAATAAAAAAAATCTAAAAATATCTCTAAAAAAATATCATGTCTGTAGTTGGAAACAGTATTCTCTGTTGCTAGAAATGAAAAAAAAAAAAAAGAAAAAGAAAAAGAAAAAAGAAAGTAATTTTAAATTAGTAAGAAAACCATTTTTTACAAAAATTTAAGCTGTTCTCCAGAGAAAAGAGACTGTTAATTTGAATGTTAAGAGCATTAGTTTTTCAGAGGACTTTTTAATGTTTTACTTTCCAGGGATGGTCCTGACCATAATTCGCCTCAACTAGGAGTTTTCAGTGGGAACACAGCTCTGGAAACAGCTTACAGTTCTACCAATCAAGTCCTCCTCAAATTTCACAGTGATTTTTCAACAGGAGGATTCTTTGTCCTCAATTTTCATGGTCAGTTTTCTTTATATAATTTGCATATAATTACCAGAATTATTTAGTGATTTTTAAAAATATTTCTTAACTTCATGGTTTACTGATTTACCAGGACTCATGGAGCTTTTCTTTTCTTTTCTTTTCTTTTCTTTTCTTTTCTTTTTCTTTTCTTTTCTTTTCTTTTCTTTTCTTTTCTTTTCTTTCTTTTCTTTTCTTCTTCTTTTCTTTTCTTTTCTTCTTCTTTTCTTTCTTTTCTTTTCTTTTCTTTTCTTTTCTTTTTCTTTTCTTTTCTTTTCTTTTCTTTTCTTCTTTTCTTTTCTTTTCTTCTCTTTTTTCTTTTCATTGTTTGCTTTTAAATAAAAGCATTTATGAGGTTTTTTAAATTAAATATTTTAAAAATCCTAAGAATGCTAATTTGGGGCTTTAAATAAACTCTGTTCTACCTTTAGTGTTAACCATTACCATCTAATATTAAGCTCTTACTCTTTTCATTACTTTGGCCTACTTATTCAATAAGATTTAGTTTTCTTTACTAAAATTTTTCTCCAGCTGACCATGTCTAGGGGTCATGGTCAGAGAAGTTTCTGGGATGCTATGAAAGGTTTGAACAATAGCATAAAGGGTGATATGCAGAAAAATACTTCGTTCTAAGTTGTATTCAGCACTAGAGGTGGTGGAAATTGGGCATCTACCTCAGAAGTGAAAAGCTGGACTATAATTGTAGCTCTAATTTGGACTGTCACCCAAAATATGTATAATAAATTGAAGATTATTAGCCTCTGGACTCTAAATCAAAAATACTCAATGAATTAATTCATAAAGACCAAAGTAAATGTCACAGAAAGAGTGTACCTGAGATACCTATTTGCATGGGGAAGGCCATATGAAATTGTTACTCAGAATCTGAAATGTTTCTCTTGTCTGTACTTTTCTCCTAAAATGAGGTCATGATACATGGTCATCCACTGTACTTAACCTGAGAAGCAAAAACTAAACTGGATAGGACTATCAAGTTGTCCAGAGAATTTTATTCTGATGGTAAATTAGTTCCATGAAGGGGAGAGTTTTTCTTTAGTATATGCATTTTCATTACAATCTTTACTTCTGTTTTGATTTTTTTGAATCCAGAAAGGGCTTCTTCAACTTGTTGTAGGCATTCTATTCCATTTTAGAAACACAGTCATTTTAGTGGTCACCTTTTTTTATTGAGATTGCTCACAATTTATTGAAACAGATTTTAAAAGCAGACAAGAGACTTTGTTTAAAGAGTCATAGAATTATAGAATGTTTTATATCTAAAGGGACCTTAAAGATCATCTAGTTCCAGCACCCCTTCCATGGACAGGAACATCTTCCGTTGGACTAGTATTAGACCTGTATGATTTTTGAGATCCACAGCTTCTCTTAGCAACCTGTTCCAGTGTCTCACCACATTCATGTCATGTAATGACATTTAACTTGGAAAATGTTGTAACTGAGAGACCACAAGGTTCAGTGCAGCTTTTGTAATTTGGGAAGTGTGAATGTGAAACGAATTTTCTGTGAAATACTCCTTAACACACCAGTATGTAATTTTTTTCACTTAAATTTGCAGCTTATCAGCTCAGGAAGTGCCAACCTCCACCCACAGTTCCACATGCAGATTTATTTACAGAAGATGATGACTTTGAAATAGGTAAAATATAGTATTTCTTTCCCTTTCTTCTCTTTTCATTTGAATTCTAGTTAAACTAAGATATTTCATGTTCTGCCTGAGATTTTTATGTACTTCTGTTTGAAGGATTTTTGGAGGCTTAACTTTTTATTCGATACTTTTTTCAGGAGATTTTGTGAAGTACAGGTGCCATCCTGGTTTCACCCTTGTTGGACAAGATATATTAACCTGCAAACTGAATACACAGTTGCAATTTGAAGGATCCTCTCCGTCCTGTGAAGGTAAATATATACTTGCATGGCATGTATATCATTAATATGCATCCTACATAAAGCATCTAATTTTAGGCACTGTAGGTTTTTTTGATGCTTAAAAGAAAATTTTCCATTTGTTTCTTTAATATCTGTCTTTAATGTTTTTATAAACCTGACCCTAAGAATTTTGCATAAAAATTTTGTTCTTTAGAACCAATGAGATGTGGTTTTAACTATTTGACTCCACCATTACTGAAATACTGATTTCTAAAATTAATTTAAAGTATTCTGTATTGCTTCAAGCCAAGGATTTGTTTTTGCTTTTGAATAATACTAAAAATATGAATTTGAATTAAGCTTTCAAAATTAAATAAGAAATTAGTCTCTGTGCTTTGACAAATATGGTGACATTTTATAACAGATGCACATGGAGAAGCTGTTTATAATTACAGCATTTCAAAAAAGGAACTAAAAAAATTAATATGAATAATGTTTGGATGCACATTTTTATATAATGTCTTCATTTTCATGGAAAACAAGTTTATCTTAGAATTTTGTAATCAGTCTTTCAAACTCTTTTTTCCAAATTATGTTTTTTGCTGGCTTTTTTCTTTATTTTGGTTCATTTTGTTAAACAGTTTATGGCAAAAACGTTTTGAAATGTTGAAAAAGTGATCAAGAAAGCATTTGTAGAATTTTGTCCTGAAGTACATCAAAAATTTTTGGGGAAAAAAATTACTGATAAGATGCTTTCATTAAAATTTAAGGAAATCAAAAAGTGAACAGAATTTCTCTACTCCGCATTGTACAAGTTTGATCTATGATGTGTAATTGTGGATGGAGTGTCTTCCATATAATTAGGTAAAAACATCTATATGGACAAGAGGTAGTGCTGGAAGCACAACAATTATTGTGACTCTTTAATAATAGCTGTATGTGTATCTTCCTTCCTGTTACCCTGGTTCTCTACTTTTATGTTTTAAAAATTAATAAAAGATTCAAAATACAAACTATTATTTTATTGATGCCATACTATGTTTTATGCATCTATTTATCTGCAGGAACACACATACTTGAGGTAAAGTGGTTTTTTTACCTCCCCTTCTTTGAATTGTGCATACAATTACCTGGGATCTGCCATGGGTTCAGACATTGGATTCTACATCTTTGTTTTGAGTGGAAAAGAATCATTATTCATTTCAGGACCCTCACCATAAAATATGCAGAATTTATGGAAATACTGTGTACTTCTATATCTTTCTTGATAGGATAAGTGAATACTTATGAATGTTTCTGATGATTTCTTTAAACAATTTATTTCTCCATTATAAATGTAATATTTTAATAAGATGATTGTACTGCAAACTCAGACTTCATTTTTTTTTAGTTAACAGTAGCAGCAGTAACTTAAACTGAACAGTAATTTCAAAATCTACAGAGATATTAGGAGCTTCTGGTAAGGGTTAGCCATCTGTAGCAAGTCCTGCAGATGCTGTGCAAACTACTGTGCTTTCTCTGACTGTATCCTGTGAATGCAGCAAAACTTTGTTATAAGGGTGGCATCAAAAGAAATAATCTGATAATAAAAAATAAAAGTTCCATTGAGTGATTCAGAGACAGTAGACAATAGAACTGGAGGTATTAGAGTAAGATTCTGGCACTGTTTTATTGGACAGACATAAGGGAGGATTTTTTTGAGGTGAATTGGAATGCACCTCATTTCCTTTCTTTGGCCAAGCTGTATCTCTATATAAATTTAATTTTCCTTTCTGAAAAGTAGAATTACTTGGTTTTATTTGCATCCCAGCCTCCCCAGTATTCCTAAGGAGATAAATGCTGAATGTAATTTCTTTTTTATTATATAACCCTAGCTTATATTTATGAATCATACAAAATATTGCTAGATCATTTAAAAGTTGTGGTTTTGATTACTGTTTTTACAGTGTTTACTCATAGATAAATATTTGAAAGTACACATATTGCACTTGGTATGTCTAAGTATTTGAAGGGAGGAAATATTTATCCTTTAACCGGACGAGAAATTCTGTGTACCAGACCATATACACAGTGTTCCATATCTAGCACTGACCACTAATGATTTTCTAGTGAAGGACAGAAAATCATTGCAAACACTCAGTAATTAAGGCCTCAGTATAACTGTAACTAAACCACTTTTAAGCTAGCAATGTTCATTATATTTTGAATCCTGTAGGGCTGTTTCTTCAGTAGAATTATTCAGTCCTATTTTGAACCCATGTAAATGCCTTAAATCCACAATTTTTTTTTTGCAAAAATGTATACAATTTATTTATTTAATATTTGAAGCTTTTTCTCTGTCTGCTTTGAATTTAGCACCTGCTGTTTTCACTTCATGTCATCCAGTTCTTAGGGGGAAAAATCAGTAGCAAGTTGTTCTCTATTCACCATACTTATGGTATGATTCTATTGACCAGAAGATATTTAATATCTTTAATCATTCTTCTCATCCTTCTCAATAACCTGTCCTATCCTATTCTATTTCTTTGGGATTGATTCAGAATAGAGCTGAATTTATACAAAATTATTTTCTCCTCATAGGCTTGAAAAAAAAAGATACTTGCTATGCATTTTATATATTGTGCTTCAAACTAATTTTTGAACTGCCTTCTCATATATCTACACGTCATCTGTAATTTACAATGGTTCATATTGTCCTTGTTTAGATCAGCTTCATATTCTTTGAAGATACAAGAATACGTTCCATTTTTCCATAGATCTAAGCCACTATTTTGTAGTAGTAAAAAAATTTATTTATGTGATCGAAGGCCAAATTCTAGGATATTATAGATGAGTCTGATGACATATCTCACAGGCAAGAGAAATCAGTCTGCATGACCACTTCTTCATCATTCTCAATAAATGACCTCCAGAGCAACTATCCTCAAACATATAAGAGTTTTCTTGCAGCTCCTTCTCCCTTCCAATCTGAGAGACTTTCTCAGAATGTTTAGTATGGTGTTAACTTGCCAGGTATTTTCTAGCAAGCAGAGCCCTAGGCACCCCTACAGAACATACTGTTGGTGTGAATGGCTTTATTCTTAACAGTTGTTGAACAGTTGTGATTTCTGTTTCAACCCTTGGAGATGCTGCTCTCATCCTATCCCTTTATCCTCTTGCTAAAAATTTCTTTCATTTTTTAGTTGCTGTTAGGAAAGTGTAGAGATGTAAATTAAAGCATGATGATCATTGTGACAGCAAGAAATATTCCTATACTGGTGACAGAAATTGAGATACTAGTTAAAAAGATAATGGGTATTCAGTGTAAGGTAATATGGCTGTTCAAAACACTTAAATTAGAGAGGTAGTATGATTATATCATCCTAATGTGGTGATAAATATTTATGAATAAAAAGCAAAATCAAAGATGAGGATATCAGAAGTAGTATTAGATTTAAGGAGCTTGGTCAGGCCTTCCCCAAAAAACCTAAATCAGATTTCTCTAAAAGCCATGTTAGGGAATGTGTTCCTCAAAACTAGAATATGATGGAAGTGTTATGCTGCCATGCAGAATTACCCTTCTCATGACACTACCCCACTGCATACAATTACATGTGACTGTGTAACATAAAGGTAGCTGTCACTTCCTGTTGTTTTTCTGTAAGTATTGCCTCTGTGCATGAGTTTATACAAGTTTAATAAATAACATTATTTGGAACTTACATGTGCAACAATGTTATTAAAAATGAATGTAAAATAGATTACTTAATGTCCTCCAAGATGCCTGAAGCATGTTTTTTAGTATTTATTCCTGTTATAATTCCAAACAATTTTCAGCAGCTACTTTTAAAATTCAGTTATTTACTTATAAATAATTGATAATTAAATATATTCCGGGGCTCAAGCATCTATTTTGCAGCTCATATTTTCTCAACTGGTAAACTTCACATCAATTCCTAAACTTCTAAATGTGTAGGGAGTTGAGTCAACCTGTAATTTAATTGACAGAAGTCCATGCGGTATCAAAAATGTTAATGTGTTAGTTGACTTACAAATAAAATAAACAGTATTTAGAGTAGAATATTGTGGTGGGTTGACCTTAGCTGGTCACCAGTTTCCCACCAAGCCACTCTTACCACTCCTATCTCAGCAAGACAGGAGAAGGAAATAAGAGGGATAGAAACTTGTAGGTCATGATATTAGCAAATTGCCAAATTTACTAAAGCAAAAGTGAAAGTTTGCATGCACAAGAAGAGAAAAAAAGCCAAATATTTTGTTCTCTACTTTCCACCAGCAAGCAATGTCCAGACACTTCCTGGGAAGCAGGACTTCAGCCCATGTAGCTGTTGTGAATGAGTGCACCCTCTTCTTCCTCCTTCCTTCTAGCCTTTATTGCTGAGCCGATGTCATATGGCATGGAATAGCCCTTTGGTCAGTTTGGGTCAGCTGCCTAGTCCCCTCCCAAGATCTTGCCCACCCCCAGTCTACTGGGAGATGGTGGTGCAGAATGTTGGAGACAGCACTGTTGCTGTGCCAGCACTGCTCCGCAGTCGCGAAAATTCTGCTGTGTTATCAACTCCTTTCTAGCTACCAATATAAAGCACAGCACTGTGAGGGGGGGTGCTGTGGGGAAAAATAACTCCATTTCTGCTAGACCCAACACAAATATGTATACCTCAACCAGAACACTTTTTATTTAGGTCTGTTCTATTTTTAAATGTTATGCTAAAAAGGGAGATTAATATTATAGAAAAAAATAACTCGAAATAGCAGATTTTTTTAACCTGTTGTGTGTATGATTAATACAAGATAGTAACACTGTTGAGTTTATTTTACTCAAATTATAGATATTAGCTGTGTTACTTAAAAATGGATGTGCCTTTTGTTTTAAGGAACAAGGTGAAGCAATCTTACTGTCTCAGTATCTCAGTTTTATGTCTTTAGACATATGAATCTTGTAAAATTTAGATCTTTTAAAGTGTAACTTCCACCCTAGAGATTAAGTTCTGTAATCAGAAGCTAAACTGTTTTGGAAAGGAATTGCTGAGGAATTCATGAGGGTGCAAAAAGAGCCAATAAAAGCTGTTAAGGTGAGCAGTGCCAATATAACCCCATGGTACAACCAGCTTCCCAGACTGCAAAGGGGCAATACAGAATCAGCCTTCCCCTGTCCCTGAGCTACTCCAGAGCTGTTCCTCTCATAAGTCCCTGTGGTACATCTGCTATGAACAGGCTACATTGGAAGGGACATTATTTCTCCTTTTTGAAAATTGTTTTGTTAGTAAAATTCTGAATTTCAGTAAGAGAATACAGTAAAGAATATGTGGAGGAAAAATTCTGACAGCAGTCCTGATGTATTTTCGGTTCTAAAAGCAGACAAAAAATCACACAGTAAGGTGTAAAGGATCCTTTATGGTGCACAACACACTGGAATACCTGTTAAAAGAGTTGAAGATGCACACAGTAGCATAAAGTGGGCACAATTTTTCACCAATTAGCATAACTGACAAAAATCCCCAGTTAGAGAAACAAATGATGAGGTAATTCCTCCCTGGTTTGACCCTTTTTAGAAACCCCTCCCTTAGGTACTAACTAAACTTTGTTTATGAGAAAGTGTCTCGAAAAGATATTTTGACCTTGATTCCCAGGATTTTAACCTTGGTCCCCGGGGGATTGGAGTCTCTAGGAATGTGTTCTGTCTTTCTGTCTAACAGAGTGGGTGAAATGCTAGATGTGTATCTATGTAGTTATACAATAATAGGCTACAGAGCTACAAATATATAAATAATATATAAAAGCAAAAAGGAAAAAATCAGTTTGGCATCACTGCATTGATCTGTTTCTTGTGTACATGTGATGATGTGTTCAAGGAAATACTCTGACCTTTAAGCTGTTGATTTTAATGTTCACTCACCAAAGAAATGTTCTTAATTACAAAGCAACATCATACTTTTCCTCAATTATGAGAGAAGGGCATGAGGAAACATCTGCAAAGGCACATTTTCCCCTGTGGGGAATAAATTAGTTTCAGTTCCCTTTTTAAGATTTGGCTGCAAGGAGTAAGACAGCTAAGAACAGTTTTTCTCTATTATTGATAACTTTTACCTGCTTTTCAAAGAATTGGTTTTTTGTTGTTATTTTTCAAACTTAGTAAATAAGCTGTTTCCTTGTATTTTTCCTTCATTTTTTGTCTCTGATGTTTTTACAAGAAAAATTAGATAATCCAAGAGCAAAGGAGCTGAAATAAAAAGGCAGGAAAAGTAATTTCTGTGGTTTTGGGTTTTTTTTTCCCCTCCCTCCACAATTTCCTACTTCTGTCTTGTTTTCTCTTTGCAGACCATTCTTACCAGTTCTTCTCTGGAGCACTGCCACAGGTTTCTGAGATGATCAGTCAGTGTCTGTGCTATCTCAGTGTGTCTTTCTTCCTGTTCAATGACAGTTCTTTTATCCCAAAAGAAACTAAAATTTTTCACTTCTCTGAATTGTTGACTTTCCTCGGTATTTTCATTTCATTCCTTCCCTGACTCAATTTTTTAAAGATGCTTGCAGTGTATTTCTTGAGTTAGTGAACAATATCTCAGCACTTAGTGACAGTGTTCTGGGGATTGATCTCTATACACTATACATGGATCTCAGGCTTTTCAAAATGTAATTTTGAATCTTGTTCTTAGTTGATAATCTTCCACCCAAGATTCCAAAAACTTCCTATGCTGGAGTAAGTAAACAGAGTCCATTAAGTGAGTTCTTAAGAAGATACTTAGAGGACACCTCTCTGAAAATTATGCCTGTGGTAACTTATCTGGAAGAACACCCATATAAAGGAGGCAATAATAGCCTATTAGATTAGCACAACTGTAAACTTCTCGGGAAGAATTTTACTATTATACTTCCCAAGTAATGAGATCAACAGGCTTTAGTCTTGTCTAGACTGTATCTGTGTAACATCCAGATTTTGTTTGCAAACCCCAAATCTGAATTACTACTACACAATTGGTTTCATGAGTAATTTGACCAATGGTTATTTTCATAACTCCCTAAGATGCTGAGGAAAAGCAAGCAACAAAAGACATTTGTATCTTTAACATTTGTGCTACTAGTGTTTAGATATGGCATGCTTACAAAACCACTCCAGATGTGCTTCCTACACTCCCATATCCCATTCCAAATGACCCATACATTGCAACTTCTTGTTTGTCACGTTTAGTTGATTGTAGCCATTTCTAAACCATAGTTTATCCAGAGAGGTGACAGTTTTCCAGTGTTGAAAAGAATCACTGTGTCTTGCTGTGAAGAGTCTGAAAGCATGACTTATTTCTCCAGGATACTTGTAATTTATAACTTTGAAGCCAGGCTTTTAATTCTCAATTCTTAATTCTCTAGTTCTAGTAGATGTTACCATTTTTAATAAACATTTCAAATAAGCCAATACTGGATCAGTAAAAAACACCTTTTCCTTCTTAAAATAGCCCTGTAGCTTTAGGAATGATACTATAGGACAAAGTAGGTTGTGGAACTGTGTTGTGTCAGCTACTCTTCATCACACTGATGTATACTTTTATTCATGTCTGACAGGAAACACTGTGGGGAAAATAATTGTTATTTATCTGATGGTATTTTTCTGGCCGATTTTTTTCTTTGAGGATGTACTTGTATTTTCTGCAGATTTATGAATCAGAGAAAAATTTTTACAGTGTTTTTCCAAGTTATTCTTGTCTTATTTAGAAGAATAGAGTAAATCACAGTGGCAGTGTGTTTAATTTCAAGAGAACGAGAGAAGCTACAGTCATTAAACACACGTAATGCTATATTCTTAGACAGAAGTTTGTGTGAAACATCTCGGTGTAATTTTACTACAGGTGTTTCTATCTCAAGAGGCAATCCCTGGATTATTGTCAAAAGAATTCTTACTGCTTTATATACCATTGTCCCATACTGGTTTTCCCTCTCTTAGGATCTTCTATGAAAGATGGCTTTGCCTCTTAGGGATACTGCCTGCTGCAGCCAGTGCTGTCAAATGATAGCAGAAAGGGACACATGCCAAAGAAAATCTATTTGCTTACCGTCTTTTCCTAAACCCAGATCTTGTTCCCCTGCTTGGTGGCCTGTTCTCACTTGCATATAACTTCCCTCCTTTTCACTGACTGATATATTTTTCTCTGACTGAAGAAACTTTTTAGCTACAACTGAACCTAAATTTCATCTCCAAGTTTGCAAAAGGCCTTCTGAGGAAATGGTCCAGTTTTTAATGTTTGTTTCTGATATTTATGTGTGGATTTTCCCCTGTAGTATGCTTTTTCTGCTGGTCAATTTTCCTTGGTATTTTGTTTTTCACGTTTCATATAATAATAAAACCTTTATTTAAATGTTGTGACAGATGATTTCCAGGAATACATTTCGGTCAAGATATGTTTGTGAATCTTACACAAAAAAAGTTGTTAAACATTTTTAAAATGAACACGTATTATGAAACTCTGGAGAAAATGCATCAGACTTCAACACAAAACAAATCTGAAAAAAATTAGTCCTGCATGAATGGCAAAATGTTAAGAAAAATAGTGACTAACAAAATTTCCTAATCAAAACAGTGTTTAAGATAGAAAATTCACAGTGTTTTAATGTACTATACTCCTTCCAGTATGCAGAGATCATAAATGCCTATGAGTACCTGGTGAAATTTAAAGTTCAGACTTTAAATAACAGGAGAAGTAGTTGCTAAGAAGGTCTTACTTGGATGACTTGGAGCATTCTCTATCCAAAATGAACACTTGACATAAAACTTGTGTTCTTACGAATGATATGGTATGTCTAGATGTTTCAATATGTTGTCATGTTCACCTAAGAGTCTCATGCTTAAAGCTGTTTAATTTTTTGTAAGATCTCAAACGGAATACAATTTCAAAAAAAATTATTTTTACTGGTACTTTTACCTGTGTGAATGATTGCACCAACATATGTGAATTCTTTGACTGAAACCACTTTGGGCTCTAACATATTTCTTTCTGGATAGATGCTTTACTATAACTAATAAATTAATATAACGTTTCCTAAATGCAAGGTTTATAAAAGTCCTGTTTCCATGCATATTCTAGGGAACCTTTTTCGCCTTCCATCTAGAATATGCTTTTAATATGTTTTCATTTGGAAACTGACCCTGAAGCATACATTTCATGGAAAAGAAGAACTTTGTTTCATTGCTGTTCTTAGTGTTCTTTTTGTGTCCTTTTTAGCACAATGTCCAGCAAATGAAATTCGTACAGAATCATCAGGAGTGATCCTCAGTCCAGGTTATCCAGGCACCTACCCCAACTCTCAGACATGTTCTTGGACCATTAAGGTTGAGCCAGGATATAACATCTCCATTTTTGTAGAAATGTTTCAAAGCGAAAAGCAATTTGATGAGCTGGAGGTATTTGATGGTAAGAGAGATTTAAATTCTATCTAATTTCACAAGAACACATACTGGGTGGAGTGGGCCTTGAGTTCCAATTGTTGTGATCCTAGTGCAGTGATATATCTGAAACTTAAACAATAATTCAGAATTCCTATTACTTTTGCCTTATATCTAAATCTACTAGCCAATGAAAGTTTTTGTGGATGTACTCAGGACAGAGAAGGTTTTAAATTTTCTTAGGTATTGTTACAGGAGGAGCAGTAACAGCTGCAGCTTCCCTAGGAAAATCACACTGTTTTCTATTTCCTACTTAATTCTTATTTTCTACTTCATCCTGAACTTATTGTGACTTATGTTCTCACTGATTGACAAGGATAGCTAGTGTATGATTGTTCTTAAATACATTTTTGTTCATTTAGAGACCATTATCATATCTTCCGTCATTAACCAAGAATATACGAAAAGTATGATAGAATGATGAATATTCACTCTGGGAGTTTCACAGCATGAAAAAATATTAAAAGGTCACATCTTTTGAGTTATCTTGTTCTAAGTATTCTTCTGGAGGATTAGATTTTAATTTCTAAAATTGCTAACTTTTTTCACTTTTTGATAGAAACATCCTAAAAAATCCTCAATATTTTTAATGTTTTTAAAAACGCCACTTCATTAGCATATTTTTTCTTCATATAATGCACACTGGTTATATAATGTACAGGTTAGTGCAGAAAATAGTCTACAAAAATCTATTAAGACTGGCTTTTCCTACATTCCATTTTTTTATCAAAGACAATATGGAACATTACTGGAAGTTTTCTAGTGGTCTGATAACTTTGTTTTCTTTTGATTAATTCTGTTGAGATAGCATAATTTTCTTGATGCATAATTTTGTTTTCTTTCCAGTGATTTTAAATGTAATGAAACCAGGTTATCAATAATAGATCTGAGAGAAGAACTAATGTCATTCCTACATTTTAAAGCATTTTAGTTTCATGGCATGAAATAATATTCTTACAAATTCATATCTACTGCAGCTCTGCAGAAGTAATTTTTTTTACCACCTACCAGCAACCTTAAGTGAAAAAGATAATGGCATATTTATAACCTCTCAACTACAGTGCCATGTGGAGATTCCTGAGCTAGCTCTCAACATGTTGATATTCAGATATGGCCCATTGCAGTGCCTTGCAGAGATACTTGTTTGTGTCCCTGTGGCCACATTAGCAATGTGCTTTGCTAGACTTATTAGCTGTACATCTCAGCATGAATTTTTGGGGGCAGAAGGTAACGCTGATGTGGCTGTACTGCTTCAAGTGATGGCTCTAACTCAAACTCAATATTGTTGCATTTTGCAACAAATGTATTTCATATTGTGGAGCTTTGTGTGGTCCAAAACAGTGTACTTCATCTAGGTTAGTAGAGCTGCACTGTAACAAGTAAAGATACATCATCAAACTTCATGCAGAAACTGTATAAAGATTTTCAAGACAAATTTTAGAGAACTAGGGTTGCTAAGGCAACTTAGGCATGCAAACCCCAGCAGAGACTCCACCTATCTGACTGCACTGTACATTATGCTGCTTCAGCACCTGGGTGGTAATCAGGATAAGCAGGCAGTCAGTAAAGTCACCCTGGTCAACTGGCAGCAACAAGCCCATCATTACCAATCATACCCTTAGGAGATCCTATCTGGATTCTAAACCAGAGAAGTCCTAAATGTTACATGAACATAATTATTAAAGTATTTTGAACATGAAAATACTGCATTCAGGCTATTTACACTGGATAGCATTAATGTAATACAGAAAATATTCCTTTTTTTCTCTCTGAAATAAACCAAAACTAATCTATCACTGAAAATAGAAGGAAATGCCAACTTTTATCTAATATTCAAGAGACCATTATATGGCAGATCACCACACTGGAAGTTGAGTGTGTTGAGTATTTCAATAATTAAATGTACAGTAATTTCAAGAATACAAGCCGCACCGTTTTGACTAAAATTTTGCTCCCACACCGGAAATGCGGCTTACACTCAGGAGCAGCTAATATGTGAATAATTTTCTGACATTTCCAACCCTGGAAGTGGAAACCGAGGCGCCGAGTGGAGCATCTGGCAGTAAAACCCGGCATTGTGCGATTGTTACAAATTGGTTATTCTGTTGCGCCGTGGGTGGAGCTGGCTCCCTGCAGGCAGCACCGGGGGGCGGGGAGAGGTGGAGGAGCTCCCTCCTTCAGGCAGAGCAGCCCGGGGCAGAGACGGGGGGGCCCCGTGCTGCCATCCCTGCAGCCCGGGGGGAAGCAGGGGGCTCCTGTCTCCGCCTACTGCTGCTGCGGGTGCCAGCGGGCTCCATCCCTGCCTGCCACCACGGGACAGCGCCGGGCCAGGGCGAGCGAGCCCGGTGGCAGCAGCAGCCGGCCCCGAGCGGTCCCGCCAAGCGGCCCCACTGAGCTGGGCCACCTGGCCCTGTCAGCCGCCCCGAGAAGGCCAAGCCTGCACAGCCCGAGCTGAGCCAGTAAACTCTGCCATGCCGTGATTCTGTTACTGTTTGGCAACTTTGTTGCATGCGGGTCCTCGCTGCGAACGACAGAGCGGCTTATAATTGGGTGTGGCTTGTGTATGGACAAAGAACGCCCAACACCCGGAGATGCGGCTTATAGTCTGTGCAGCTTGTAATCGTGAAATTACTGTATGCCAGATTCAAGAACACTGAGTCATGCTGCAGACCTCCCTGAGCACCATCTAAGAGCTGACTTCTAGGTAAGGTGTCAAAACTGAAACTCAACTCCAGGAAAAACAAAGCAAACTAAAATACATTGAATCAAGCCTCTGATCCCCTAATGACTTAAAAATCTGATGTGGCATATGGTGCTGCAAAATAATTTTATGATCACTAATAAGGATTCTCACCTTATTGTAGGTAGTAGGTCTTTATTTGTGGAAGTCCATTTTTTAGTCCCTTGAGAATTTTAAAAAGAACATTTACATTTCAAACTGCAAAAGGGGTATTAAAGAGACTTACAAAATCCAAAGTGAAGCACAGAGTATCTGAGTCATATATCATTTTCCAAATAATTTTTTCAAGCAATAATAGGAATTGACCTTAACATTCCTTATTTTTTATCCTACACTGTAGTCATCAAACATTAACTCTGCAATATGATAAACAAACAAGTCATGAAGTATTTTGATGAGGACATGCTGAGCAACCTATGCCCAAAGCAATGCTTATTTGTTCTTATTTTGTAGATGCATTTATTATTTATATATTTTTAGTAATGCTTACTTAGTTGTAGTATTGTCATTAGAGTGACTGAAATGCATTTCCTAAGAACTGGGAGATAATTTTAATATTTATGTTTTTGTGGCTTCCAGAGCCTTTCTTTTGTACTTGAAATGTCCCAGTCATAAAATACACCTATTTTTTATTGAATTGGGTGGGGCTGACGACAGTTTTTAGGTGTCATTTGAATCATTTTTATTTTTGTATTTTCATATAACATAAGAAGACCTGATCAGGCTGTAGCTGCTCAAACTTAGCAAAAAAATGAACGAAGAAGCTCTTTATTTGTGATGGTAATTCTGACCAAGTTGATTGACATACCTTTCTTGAACTTGAGAAAACATGGAGCAAAAGACATGGTGACAATACGGAAGGGACTGTTCAGGTGGAGAAAACAGCCTTCATATGGAAAAAAAAAGCCATTTCATGTTTTGGAAAGCTACCAGTTGGAGATTGGATTGATATGTTTTTTGGTTTTTTTTTACTCTTGCATATATAATTAGTCCTGAAATCATTATCTGTGCCTCTAGGGTTCCGTTCTGATGAAGACAGTGATTTAGGGCCAGGACACAATTTTGTATTGTATTTCCCGCTAATGAACACTAAAATGAAACTATAATAAACATACTAATTAACAAAACTGAGTCATAGTGAAGTATGGAAATTCATAGCACTTGTGCATATGTGTATTCCAAGTGAAACTGTGATAATCATACAGATGATGGAGCTTTTTTTTAGCTACTGTGTTCATTATGTAATATGGTGGTGTTTAAATTATACAAGATGCACAATATCAAAGAATGTATGCATTTGCTATCACTCAC
Source organism: Catharus ustulatus (assembly GCF_009819885.2). NCBI lineage: Eukaryota > Metazoa > Chordata > Aves > Passeriformes > Turdidae > Catharus > Catharus ustulatus. The sequence goes on from NC_046223.1 coordinate 96,597,541, forward strand.
TAGTTAGAAAATAGCTGAAATAAAAAATAGATTTAAAAGGGCAAGGAGCAGAAATACATTCAGTGTATTTGTATCAAATGGAAAAGAGTATCTTTTTTTTTTCCCAAACAACTACTTTTTTCAGTGTTTATGGGGAAATCATTAATTGCTTTATATTTCCACTTGTTTGTACCAAGATTTTTTATCTTGGTACAAACAAATGGAAATATAAAGCAATTATAGTGCTCTAGTGAAAACCTAAAACCAGATGGACAGCTTAAATCAATATCTATTTGTTATTTCTCTGACAAGGTAGCGTCAGGCTATTTCCTATTTTACCATGTTCACATTCACAGCAAAGTTACAATATGGAAAGAGTTACTTAAACTCATAGTGCTTTAAAACTTCAATAGTTTCTTTATTCATCTCTGAAGGTTCTTCTGGGCAAAGCCCTTTGCTGGTTGCTTTGAGTGGAAATCATACTGGGCAACTGAACTTCACAAGCAAAATGAATCAGCTATATCTCCGCTGGTCAACTGATCATGCAACCAGCAAGAAAGGATTCAAGATCCGTTACTCAGGTAACTACTCATGCTTTCTATTAAATTCTACTTTGTGAATATACTGTTGTCCACCTAGACTTTAAGCCATGACAACTGTTTAGCATCAAATAGAACTTGTGATCTAATGTCTGTTTTTCTGAAGATAATTTATTAGAATGTATATTTTAAGGATGTGAAATCATTCTAAATTTAAGGTAAGCATAGAATTTGGTCCCTCCATGTTTTCCCAGTGTGACAGAGATCTCCAGATTAATACTTCCCCAATTAATACTCCTCTCTGCACATGTTCTCTTGTCTTACCAGATCCAGAGAGAGGACTTTGAAATGCAGTGGTAGGGATAATAACCCTTAGATTTACAGAAGTACTCAGAAGTGAGAATTTTTGATGCTCAATAGCTGTGCAGTAGTTCAGCTGCAATTCAGTACACAATTATTAGGTTTACAATTTCCTAGAGTTGCAGTTCACAACTGCACTAATTCCTATGTTTTTCTTCATGTACAAATAGGAAGGGGGGAAATAAACCCCTCATTTCTTCAACAGGCTGCATATGAATCAGATAATATGAAAATATATAAGTAGTCTGTCTAAATAGTGCTAAAATTATTTCCATTATTAATAACAAAAATCAAGAAGAAACATACTGCAGTACTGGGTTATGTGTGTGTGTGTGTGTGTGTGTATATATATATGTATATATGGACCCTTACTCAGTTTGCAGCCTGTTTATGATGTCTCCACACATACATCTACAGACATATTGCTATTAAAAGGCTTGGTTTAGGGATCATTTACATGATGTAAAGAGCATGTGTGAGAGAGAAAGGTGATAATTGCTATCATTAGCATTTGCTTCTTCTGTGTTTGGACTTGATTAGCAACATAAAGGTTGTGTGTGTTAATTTTACTGGCTAATAACTGTCAATATAAATTACGCAGAGAAAGGGATACTAAGAATATTTTAGCAGAACATTTCATGAAGCACCAGGTATCTCCCATTTAGTCACGATAAATGTTCTTGGGGAGACAGGTGTGGGGAGCTCACTACTTTTCTGTACCTCCCATGCTCTGCCTGTCTAACTTCCGGAAAGTTTCTCCTGTTACTGAAACCTAAGATCAGAGCTCAGCTCAGAGCACAATTGTGATTGCTTGTGGAATTTAAGAACTAAGCAGAAACTGTTAGCAGTCAGGAAAAAATCAGCAAAATCATCTTTACCTGCACCTTCACCTGGATAATTGCTGGAGAGAGACTGAAGCTGAGGGAGGGGGAAAGGAAAGCTTCTTTCAAGGATGCTGGAGATTAATTTAGTTTTTCATAGTAAAAAAGTAATTTCAGGACTTAATAGGTGGATTGAGATTGTGCAAGAGGGAACAAACAGAACCTGTCTCATCATAGCCCTCAATTGTGTGGTAGTGAAAGGAGTAGACTTTCATTCATGAGTTCAAAGTGAGGAAGCAATATCAGGGTTACATGTGAATGGGCTTCATGTGAAGGTTTTTGGTTTGTAAGTATCAAATTTTTAAAGAGACTGATTTTGGAAGAATGGCAAAATATTTTGTACCTTTACATGTACACAAATCACATTTTACAGTACTGAATAACTGGTCTGTAATTGGTATGCTCTATTCAATTTTTATGGCACAATCTCTAACTAACAATAAAATAGGGGGACTGGAGACAGATATGCAATCCTTATGGCTATGTTTTAGGAACAAACAACAGTTTAGCTTTTTCTGCTTCAATAGCAGTCAGTGCCTGCATTTTTCTTTAAACTTCTGTCCATTTTACATGAGATTCAATGGAAATAATCAGCACGAAAGAAGACTTACAGTCAACAGCAACATAAACAATTGGATTTGAATCCTAATAAGGGACAGCAGGAAAGTAGGAAAAATACAAGATTGCAAAAAGGCTATTGATACTGTGGCAGCTGTGACTGAGCCAGCAGGCTTCCTCACCATAAAGAACCTATTGGAATGGATTACTGCCCTCCCATAACCTTTCCCTTCTCTCTAGCTACGCCTGTGCACAAAGTTTTGTAAACTGTGGTTTTGTCACAGCTAGATTTCACTTGTAGTTACAAATTTTATTCACTGTTAAAAAGTGCTAGAAGCTTTTATGGCAATGTTTAATATTTTCTTTAGCATACAACCTTAATTGTGTAAGCTGTTTGCTTAATATTAATAGTATATTTACTATCATGAATTATACGAATTTTTGCTAAATCTCAGTGGAAAAAAACTGAGGCATTACACCAGATGGGTATTCTTTTAAGGGGTTTGACATATAGAGGCACTAGTGTAGGTTTTGGTCTAAATTATACATTTCCTAATGGCACTAATGCCTAGATATAAATGATCTCTTTCTCAATCTATGGAGTATCTGCATAGCATCCCTCAATAATTTATAACCCTGCATGTACATTCCTACCCAAGCAAGCTATGATCGAAGAGGTAGATAAAGTGCACAACAGTACCTGGCATATCTGCTGAAGGCACAAGGACTTAGAACCAGACGGGAACTCCATTTTCTACTTTTCAAATTTACATTGCCATTATAACATTTTCAGGCTTTTGTTTAACTTTTGGTTATTCACTCAAATGTAAATAAGTCAAGTGCTTACTTAGCTAATTTGTAATCTCTTGCCAATAGTGCTATTTTTCCATATACCTCAGATTCAAGTGGCCAGGTTTTTGTAGCAGAGGGTCTACAAGTATGGCTTCTGTGAGAAGCTGCTACAAACTTTCCCCCATGTCCAAAAGAATCAGGTCCAGCCAGTTCCAAGATGGACCTGTGGCTGGCCATGGCTGGTGGTATTGGTAGTGCCCCTGCAATAACACACTTAAAAATATATATATATATGTGTATACATATATATATATACACTCAGCAGCAGCTAGAAGGAGTGAGAATACATGACAGTGACAATTCTGAAGAAACTAAGGTCAGTGAAGATGGAGTGGGGAGGAGGTGCTCCAGGCACCAAAGCAAAGTTTCCCTGCAGCCTGTACTGCTCTTTAACCCTAGCACCCCTCTAAGGCCCATCCAGCTGCTTGCTCACTCCCCCCACAGCAAGATACAGGATGGGGTAGAGAATCAGAAGAATAAAAATGAGAACTTGTGGGATGAGATAAACAGATAAAGTTTAATAAAACACTAAAACAAATTCCTTTTAAACAAAAGCTGCACATGCAATCAAATTAAAATAAGGAATTAATTCCCATTGACAGGTGTTCCACTATCCCCAGGAGAGCAGGGCTCCACCAGTCTTAATAGTGACTTGAACATAACTTGCAACATTGGTCCTTTTTTCTTCTTCTCACAGCTTTTATTGTTGAGCATGCCACCATATCTTATGGACTATCTCTGTGGTCAATTTGGGTCAGATGTCTCATCTTTGTCCCCTTCCAAATCCCTGTGCATCCCCAGCCTCCTTGCTGGTGGGATGGTGTGAGAAGCAGAAAAGGCCTTGACTCAGTATAAGTCTTGCTCAACAGTGATATCCCTGTATTATCAACACTGTTTTCATCAGAAATCCACAACACAGCCTCATATTAGAGCCTTTGAAGAAAATGAACTCTATCCAGCATACCTGAAAAAAGAGGAGGGGAAGGGGAGGCCAGGTAGGGCAGAGGCTTATCACAATTTGATTTGATTTCTCATTATCTTACTCTGATCTCGTTGGTAAAAGATATAATTTCCCCAAGTCACAAGCCTTTTTTTGTATTTTCTCTCCCCTGTGTAGTTGAGAAGGGGAGCAATTCAGCAGCATCCAGCAAGGGTTCACCCAGCACACTTTTATTATGGTCTTTTAACCTCATGTGTAATTGCAATAAGTTTAATTCTTCACCATTCTTTTCTTGTTATTTTTAAGCTTTGGGCATGTTAAACAAGTGATCCTACTCCCACTCTATTACAATTTAAAATAAAATAATATTGATTGGTCTTTACAATTTCCGGTTGATGGTTAGAAGTGACAAGGCAACTATGTGAAGAAGACCATCAGACCTTATATAATTGTTTCTTCTGGAGTTTGTAAACTTTTAGGTGGTGATTTGCACAGCAGGAAGGTCACAGCAGAGGTTTATACAGTACTGCAAATTACAAAAACATATTCAGGATGATTTGTAAATATTGAACCACCAGTAAGAACAGCTGTCACGTAAATAGTAGGTTATTTAGTTTTAACAGGGTATTTAGTTTTGGAAGGAGCAGACATTCACAAGTGTATCACTAAAGAGGGAATAGGCCTTTGTGGATTTACTTTGTCTTTTCATATTGTTTATTTGTTAGATTTAAAATAAAATGTGAAAGGAAAAGAATGACAGCCTGATCCTTTTTTGTTGCTTGATTGAGTATTATTCTCCATTTTGATCTTGTACAGGAAAGTAAAAAGTAAAATATGGAATGGATGGTCCATTAATTACGGAAATGGTTTAGTAATCAGAAAATATATGTTTAGTTTTCTTACATGATATATGTTTAGTTTTCTTACATGACCTTACCTACTTTCTTTAGGCAATGTCCAATTTCTTATCTATAAAGTGAGTATGACAGTAGCCCTCTTCTACAGCGGATATTTAAAGAATAACAGCACAAACACATAAGATTCCCTGGTAATATGACAAAGACATTTAATTATACAAAAGGGGAAGTTATGAGCAAGGAGCATATAGCATTTTATTTCTCAACATAAAATCTAGCATGTAAGGTAAACAGAGCACTGTGGTGTCTAAAGGAATTTTTTTCATTTATTTATAATTTCAAACATAGTAAATGTTTCTGTGAATACTTACAAATATCTTCTTCATATTAGTTTTTTGACTGCGGATCAAAGATACTGCTGGGGAACCAAGTCCTTTGCTAAGATAAATTCTTTGATAAAATATTGTAGATTCCCTGTAGAGAGTGAGTTCTACAAAATCGTCTGGGAGGGTTGGGACATGGAGTTTAAAAGAATTTTAATTTTTAATTGGGAGTCATTTAATTGAACTTCCCTGAGACAGTGTCTCCAACAGTAAAAAAACCCCTCAGCATAAATGTTTAAATGTTCCATCTATTAAGACAATATGCTTTGTTAAAGGAAAAGTGTGATCCTGCAAAAGCAAGATCAGTGTTTAAATGTGTTGCTGTCTACATATTCGTTGACTAAGTGATATGTGATTTAGCTAGCAGCTATTATCCTGTTGGTATTCAGTGGCAAATTACGAAAGTTATGAGGTTAAGTGTGCTGAATGTTTTGATTATAAGTGAGCTGAAAATGTTCATTATGTTGCCTTACAAAATACACTGTTATCTAAGACGTCTTGAAAGAATGTGGACAATATGTCATTTGGAAAAGTAAATGAAATCTGTAACTGTAAAGTTACTTCAGTCACTCGAACCGTCATAGAAGTTTATCACATTTTATGGTAAAACATTGTCATTCTTGGATAAGAGCACTCCTGTGTCATTACACCTATTTCACATAAACCTCATAAGATTCCAGGACAGATTCCCCTCATAAACTGGCTCGGAGAAAAACAGCATTTTATCACAGTGGTCCTTGACACAAGGCTGCAGTATTTTATGAGTTCACTGTACAGATTTTGCTTAAGCTCAAAATTTTCACTCAACTTACAGTATCTGTAGTTTTCAGTCTGGCATTCTTCAAGCACTTGCTTACACTTCAGGTCTTCAGACATTTATTTATTGCTTTGTGTGTGGTTCTTCTGTTAACATGTCAGTTCCTGATCCTAGAAATTGTTATGTGTGCTTCATCCTGAGCTCTGAAGAGAGGTCAGTTTAAAATTACTAAAATATAGATTAAGAAGGAATTGTATGTAGACATCCCTATTCCTTTACTGTATTGAGTGTGCTTTTTAGAGTTGTGAAATAAAATGCATCTTCAGGAATTTTAGATAATTTGTTTAAAATTATTTTCACCTTTTCATGCTATCTAAACTTAGACATAATACATTGTTGTGAGTGTCACACTTTTCGTATCATGCTGCCTTGGCAGCACAAAATACTGTAGTTGTAGTGGGACTTTTACATGGATGTGGATTACAGTCACTGCTTGCCTGTAACCTTGTTGCTGGCTTCTGACTTGCTACCAACCTACTGCTAGTACTTTAAAATGTCATTATTAAGAATTTCTGTAAGAGTGGAAGATGTGTCTGCTCTATGTTAAATATATTTCAAATATAAGTTATCCAAACATACGTGGTTTGCATAACAAAATGCATGCTATGTGTTTCAGAAACAGTTTTAACAGTCATGAAAGTGTAAAGTTTGGAACTGTGGGAACACAACTCCTTTCTGATACCTGGGATCTTTTCTGCTATCTGGTGAACTTTTTCATTGTACTTCAAAGAATCCGCCTCAGTTCATGTAGTCCTATTCATATACCTTTTTTGTCCCAAACCTTATACTCATTATGGTCAAAATACCTCTGCCAAAGCAGTTTACCTGTGCTCCTCAACCCTTCTTTCTGATCTCCACCCTTTTTCTACCTCGCTGTACAAATCAGAGTCTACTTTTAGTGGTAGAAAACGTAAGCTTTTTCTTTATTCAGCTTTTATCTATCTTTCTTTCCCATCTAGCTTGCCATCTTAATTTCTCTTGCTTCCTCTTTACTAAGACTCCTCTAATTTGTTATTCTCTTCCTTCCTTTTTTCTGTCCCTGATCTTCTCTTTCTTTGTCTCCCACTAGTTAATTTAATTTGATTTTATAATTTCCAGTTTCTTTCCCTGAATCGTATTTTACTCTGAACACAAACTCAGTCTCTGATGCATCAGTCTTTTTGATGCCACTTCTAATGGGTAACCAAATCCTTCTCTTTGATTTTCACCACTTTCTCCTTGTCTCCAGTCCCTACCTTCCTGTTTCTCATTTCTTTACACAATCTGACATGGCTATTCTTCCCCATGGCTCTTAAATCAGCACCTTCATGTCAAACATTCTTTCTCTCTTTTCTCAAGTTTTAACCTGCCTACCCTGTCAAACACATCTCATAGTTTTGTATTCATACTCGATCATCTGCCTTTAACTTTCACAAAGTTTTACCAAGGCATCTCAGTTCCCAGATCTCCCCTTCCCTATTTCCTGCAGTCCATGAAACTGCTACCACTCACTCACCTTGGGTTTCAGGGAAAGTGACAGGTAAAACACTGTTACTGATTAGTAACAATGGGTTGAAGAGATGGTTGAAAAAAAAAAAATGTACGGGAGTCATCAAGGTATCTGGGAAAGGAGGATATAGTTTTCTGTAGAATAACCACAACAATTAACTTTAAGAATTAAGTATTTTTCAAAAGGATGTTGAAGTAAATTCTGAGTGATATTGGTATTTTGTCTTCCTTCTTGTTTTCTTCGATAAATTTCTTAGTTCAAAAGATTTTATGGTTTTTGTTTTTTTTTTTTTTTTTGCTTCACTCTTCTCTGAATCTGAACACCATTCATTCCGTGGAGAGCTTAAACCATGCTTTTGGGCTCAAGGCATTATTAAATGTTACAAAATAAGCAAAAATCATGACTGATAGATTTCCCCTTCGCTCCCGAGGAAATTTTCAGTATTTGGGCATCATTCTGTGTAGTTCAGCAGTCTGAATGTCCCATATTTCATGCCACTTTAAAGCTTCTCTCTCTGGATGGTCATATATATTTATTGTTGTAATTAGGCACAACTAAAACATGGCAATAAGAACCCTGGCAATCAGAACACGAAGTTTAACCTCTTCTGCTAAAATCTTATTATGCATGAAAAACCTATTATTTTATGTCTATCCAAGAATTTACTGTTAGAATAACAATGTTAGCAGTTTAATAAAATAATTAATAATCTAGATTAAATGGTTATACAAGGAGATAGACAAAAGGAGACATGAAAGATACTATACAGAAAAACAGTATGGGTCAAATTGTTATACGTGTTACAGGACTACAGACAAATATTTTATGTCTAAAATTACAGTACTGATGTAATAAATTTGGAGGGTTTTTTTGAATTGCATATTTTATTTATGACTCACCAGCTTTTCTTAAGATCTAGGATATTTAAAATTAAATAGCACTTAAGATGTTACTGGAGCTGATTTTAGAAGTCTTGACCTGCTTGTTTTACAATAGCAATCTTATTTATTCTTGAATATTTTGGAAGGAAAATTAAAACCCTATTTATTGTGTTTCTTTAAATAGCTCCTTTTTTAAAGAGTAATTTGATAATTAATGTAATTTAGTCTGGCAAGTGAGTGTCACCATTCTTACAAAGGATGCAAAACATGGCCCCAAACAATTCTTTTACTGGACCATCTTGGCTTATTTATTTTCATTCTGGATATAATTTTTTCCTTTATGATTTCATGGGTGTTTTTTTTAAACAATCCCCAAGTTAAAGAACATACAGAAATACCATTTTGAGAAGAAATATTGTTGCTTTATTGAGAACTATATCATATAATTCCAACAGATTACAGTATTTTTCAGCATCTTTAAGGGTGGACTTAGCTTTGCTGCTTATGTTAGGTGTTATTACTTATAAATATTGACTTTTACATAATGCATCTAAATCTAGATATTTAAAGGGAGCATTTCAGTTAGGAATATAATCAATTTTATGATCCCTGTCAATGAACAAAAGCATTCTTCTTTAAGTGGTGATTGATACCATAGGTGCACAGTGCAGTGACAAAATATATATTAAAGATAAAAATTGAAAAATATAGCTAGATATTGAAAGCTTTTTACCAAAATTTGTAATTATGCACTTGTGAAAAAAAAACCACACACTACTTCTACTGGATAATTGTCTACAGAAGTTAAAATTAATATCACAGTATACCTAAGACATATTTCAGTATGATGGAGGGAGTATTCCAACAGTAGTTGCAGTCTCAGTCTCACTGGTATTGACATTTAGATCTCAGCGGAGCTCAACAGGGACTTCCCTGTGAAGAATGTTCATAGGTTTATTTCAGTGGTGGATGTTCAGTCAGTTTTATTTTCAGAAAGACATGGTCCTGCCATGTTGCTTCTGAAAAGATAATCTCAGTAAGCTTGACATGGTGCCTATCTGCTTCAAATATGCAGTGATTGTACATCAGTAGGGAGTCTAGGTAAATTTTTAATATTACTTTTATCCATTGATAAATGTTTGTAATCTACAAAGAGACTTGCAATTACAATTCTGTATGTAGTGTGTCAAATTATACTGTACTTCTGCTTGATCTGCTATTTCAGGTATCCATATTCCAACCTTATTTTAAAAATTGTCTTACTCACTTTTTGACATCACTTCTTTTACTTACTCAGCACATACCAAAAAAATTCCACCTATATGTCACAGTTCCTTGAGGACCTTGCTGGTCATGAAAACTGCTGCAAAAAATATTAGTAGAGTAGTGATTAATGTTTTAGCAAGATTTACTTTCATTTTTTGAACAGGTGCATTCTTTCTTACTTCATATGTAGTGTAAATTCAACATTTAAGAAGTTGTGGTCCATTAAGTTGCATTATTTTCATAAAAATTAATATAGTTGCCAATATCTTTGAGAGAATATGTACAAAAAATTAGCTGCATTTTAACCTGGGAAAAAACATTCATCTGAAGAAACAGTGTATTGTTATTTATCTTATAAATTTTTAAAATATTTGATAAAATGTTTAAACTTTGGCTTACATGTCAAAGTGCATTGAAATTTTTATTAAGCTGTCTATAATTGGTTTTGTATATTATGTAGCTCAAAGAATAATTTTGTATTTACAAAGTTATCAGATTTGAAGTAGAATGTTTACTGTGAGTGAACTTACTGAACATTCTATATGCTTCATGATTTTAACTTCCTTATGTGCAATAGTATAAGCTGGTTTTGATTGTAAATCTTGTTTTTGAACTTCATGATGTTTCTTTTTAAGCAGTTTGAATCTTCACTGAGGATTCCAAAAATACTAAAAAGGTTTCAGTATTGATTTTAGTGGCATTCAAAGTTTATATATGTCATAAATAACCTTAATTTTGTGCATTAAGTGCATTTGATTTGTTTTTAACAGTGTCCATTTTTTGGTTTTTAGCTCCTTATTGCAGTTTAAACCCTACTTTGAGGAACGGTGGAATTATAAACAAAACAGGTGGTCCGGCTGGAAGCAAAGTTCACTATTATTGCAAACCTGGCTATAGAATGATTGGTCACAATAATGCGACGTGCAGGCGCTACCAAAATGGCATGTACCAGTGGGATTCTCCTCTGCCAATCTGCCATGGTAAGATAATGCTTTCTTCCCGAGTAGGCTTCTGTAATTTCATTGTAAGGCTATTTCACAAAACAAAGATGCAGCATTTCAAAACTGTTGTATGCCAAGAGACACTGACATCATGGCCTGATCCAAACACATTCTGACTTGTGTATTTCATGTGTGCAGAGTTGAAGTATTAAGAGCTATTCATGCAGTCAAATACAGACCAGATGATAAAAATGTTTTCAGTACTTTTTTCTTTAGTAATGTACGTACTTACAAACAGACCACAGGTCATGATATTTTATAACAGAACATTTTATAAAATTCAGTAATTATAAGGGATTACTTTATTATTTTAGAAAACAACTTTAAAACCAGTGCTTTGAAGACATAATTTTTAACATATTTTCTGGGTTTTTTTGTTTTTGGGGGGGTTTTTTGGGTTTTTTTTGGTTGGGTTTTTTGTTTTGGTTTGGTTTTTTGGTTTTGTTGGGTTTTTCTATTTGTTTGTTTGTTTGTTTGTTTGGTTTGTTTTGTTTGGTTGTTTTTATAACTATCCTGAATCTGAACCATGGTCTACTTTAGCTTGTTACTCCCATTAATAGTTTAAGAACATGATTGATCAAAACTTGCATTTACTTGTTCTTAACTTTGTAAGACATTAACGTACATTTGTTTTTACCTTCTTCAAGAAAATATTTTGCTTGATGTTCCATCTCAGTGATGGTTCAGATATTTCTAAAAAGACCATAAAACTTCTGTTTTGTATATATGGAAGTTATATTTTGGGAATTACAAATCAAAAAAAAAAGTCATTTGAGATTTAGCATGATGCTTACTCTTCTGTTGAGGGTGTGATATTTGCAAGAAAAGTAAAAAGTAGCAGAAATTTGTCTACAGTTGAAGAACTTCAAGGAATAGGTAGCTAACTTTTATACAGAGTAATTTGGTAGCTAAATATTTCTTCTGGATGAGCATTTTCCTGCTGAGAAGGGCCATATGGTTATACCCAACTAGTCCAGGGAGAAACTCAGACTGTCAGTGTGCCATAAGCAGGACCTATGTATCTGTGCTTCCAGAATACAGGATGTCTTCTAACCTCATATGCCATCATGTTATATGGTATAATGCCACATATATGCCATATAGGATTTGATACAACATGTGATTCTGTTTGATCTTCCTGAAGGTCACTGAATCATGGGAGAATCTGTGTATGATCTGGATGTGAGGTAAATTTAGGGAAAAATGCTGCTATTGGACTTAATTGAACTGCATTTTAGGTGCTGTTTCTGGTGCTGGCATCAAAGCTGTAAAATCAGACACTTTGCACTGAAGAACCTAGAATAATGAAAAGGCCTACAACTTGGGATCAACAAAGTGGAGGACAGAATTCTGTTCCAGATTAAAACAAAATTATAACATCTGTACATGGGATGAAGTTTTGATTCATTTGCTTAAACATAGAAGTCTCATTTCATTTTCAGTGTCCTGAGGTGTTTTACTTCACTTCCACCCACTAGTAGAGAAAGATGCAAACTCCTATGTTATAGGGACTAGGCTTGCAGGATGTATTGTAAGCTTAAGAATCCCACGTAGCTGTAGACAATGGGAAAGAAAACAAGCCCCATCTGCCTAAACTGTTGCATTTATCTGGTCAATACTGTCACTGAAACTTTGGGAGCTATTTTGCTGGCTAGATGGCAGGTGTCTTTTTTTCGAAAGGTACTGAAATTTTGGCATCTTAATCTGGACCTCAGTTATGTTAATTATGTGAGGACAGAGCCAGTATTCTGTGAGTACTTGTTAGTCTGGGGGAGTTGGGGTCATAAATTTAAGGAGGCCCTATATTTTACTTTTCACCAGGATTTAAGATCATGTGATTCAGAAATTCTATACAAATGTATCCCTTAGCTTTCTATTGCTTATCTATCCAGCCAATATTATCCTTCTAGTGCTACTTCCACTATTGTTCAGTCTAACAGCAGAGTTCTGTATAATGAAAATATGACCCAGCACTTAAAAATTCTTAAATAGTTTATTTTTTTCATAGTTTCTTTTTTTTTTTTTAACAGTCTAATGTTAAGAGTTTTCTTTCATATTTTTCGTTTTTACATTTTATTTTCACAATTTTCTGTTCATGATGGCACAGAAAATATTTCAAATTTGCCATTCTAATCTTGAAAATTATGTCCAAACATAATGAAGTGTGTGACTGGAGAAAAAAGTTCTTTAACAATTTAAGGAAAAAAGTCCCGCCTTTTAAGAACAAAACTGAATAATTCACAGAAAAGAGGAGGGAAAATGTGAAGATGTGTTCAGGACTTGATATAACATCCCAGGACCTGGTAGTAGGTAGCCAGGAATAAAAGAGCCTCAGAAAGCAATAGATTCTAAACAGAATTTGAGGACTCAAGAAAATCATAAAATACTTCAGACACTGTATCTGCCTTTATTTTATCATTATGTGAAAGGAGGAGCTTTGAAATTTTAGCAATCTAACGTTGGCTAATAGCTTTTTTCTTGAATTTTAAACTGTATTTATTATTTCATCAATATATGTGGTTGTGGGTATATAGATTTTGGTAAACAATGTGAGAAAATAATATTTGCAAGACAGGTTGCTTAATCTTTACTGTAAATTTCTTATAAATGTAAGATACCTCATTTTAATATATAACTTTACAACTCTGGCACAATTATTCCAAATTGTATGACTGAATGATATTTTTTTATCTTTTTCAAAAAACTCTGAAATGGAGAGCTTATTTAAAAATTTATTTAGTACCTGTTATCAATATGCATTGTCTTTGATAATTAATTAAAATTACACATTTGGTCCAGATCACGGATTTCATTATAGGATCTTTCTAAATCAAAAAACCTTTGATTAGTTCAGAAATTTCTGTAGAACCAATCCTGCAGGGTTACATTTGTAATTAAGAACTTGAATGTGTCAGAATTAATTTTTGAAATCAAGTTTGATCATATTATCAAAAAAGGTAGTTATTTTTTGTGTTATCTATTACAAAAACATCTAATTTGAATATGAAAACATCTAATATGATTTAATCTGACAGGGTCAGAAGATACTTTTCAATTCCAGTCTTCTCAAATGCAAATGTATGTAATAATGTCCTGAATGCTGTATAAAGAACTTGACTCCTATCTAGGAAATTAGAACTTACTGTTATTGTTTTTATTTCATTTGTAAAGTGAAGAGAGACACATGAGTCATGCTACATTCAAAAGTGGTATGGAGAGAAAATAACAATTCTTATATAATAACAGCAAGTATCTGCTGAGAGGAAATAGTAAGGCCTCAGTAATGATACTGGTAACGACATTTGTTAGTCACTGATTAGCTCATGTAGAGATTGCCACGCTGGGGAAGAGTAGGAAGAGAAGGCTGAGACAGGGATGAAGAAATGATAAGAGAAAATATAAGGAAAGCTTGATAAGAGGAGCAGGTAGAATGAAAAACTGAAAGCGAGTTCTGAGGGTCAACATGGTTCAGCAGTGCTGGGTTGCTGGAGTCTGGAGGCTGAGACATGGTACCAGAGAGAGTACAACAGAGTGGCCATGTTCCTCTGGCAGTCATGAGCAAATGCCCCTCTTTATCCCACATTCTTCCTATACAGGGCTCAGCTTTTGACCTGGTTCTTCCTGATTTCTCCCACTCATTCTAAAGAGTGCTAAAAATAATTTAAAAGAACCTTGAGAAACCCTTGGCTGCCCTTCACCATTTGAGTTACTTCCTAGCAGGTTTATAAAAGAAAACTGGAGTCATCTACTTTAAGGGAGTTCTCATCTGAATTGTAAGAACTTGGAAAGGCTCAATATCTATGACAGAATCATGATGCAAGTATAGCTGATGCCAATAGTTCCTGCTTAAAATGCTGATTCCAGATACTGTCATTGTGCTTACCTCTGCTTGAAGTACAGATGTACATTGTGGAGCTAGAGATCTTTGTTCTTTTGCTGTGCTGAACAAAGATTATTCCAGGATCATGACTGTGTTCCATGTCTCCCCTGGGAGAGTGGACTTGAAAATACTCATTTACTTTGCACAAGACCCATAACTCTGAGGCCACCAAACTACTTCCTCATAAAATTAGGTGTTCTGTGGTTTTGGGCATGGAATTAAGCTTGGCCATTTTACCTTTTTGGTAAATGTTACTATGCAAAAATGTCCCTCTTAGCATACAGTGAGGTAAGTAGCAAACTAAAAAAGACCAAATTCCAGATATCTCGTATAAACCAATGACCATATTTCAGAACATAAAAAAATAAGTGTATTACTCTAGACTAAAAAAATCCCAGAAATTCATGGAGAAACCTGATGTCAATCTTTTAATAAACTAAAAGTAGTTCCAAAATGAATGAAATAATTAATCTGTGTTCTTTCTAGATAGAGGAATTACAGCTAACCTTATTTTAACAGGATTCTAAGTTAAGTTTTTTTAATTTCTTTTATTCTATAAATAAATAATTTTATTTATTGTTATTTTTCATTATTTTCTCAGAGGGACTAGTGAAATACTGGAATAGATTGCATGTGGAAATTGTGAAATTTTCGTCATTGAGGTCTTTCAAATTAGATGAAGATTGGTCAAGTTTAATTTTGACTTGCAATAGGAGAATAGACTAGATGTCCACTCATAACAGTTTGGTTTTTTTAATATCCCCGACCCTGTTTACACTTTCCTTTTTATTTCTGTCAGTATCCAAATCTGAGAATTGTTAATACTCTCTGATGTTTCCAAATGGATAGCATACACATAAGCCACTGAGCATGTTTTTGTTTTGAATCCTGCTTTCAGGGACTTCTCTGTTTCTAACTTCAATTTTTGGGTATTTAAATGCTTTTTCCAGCACTATATTCAATGCCAGAAACAGATCACTGAATGATGAATGCTTACAGATTAACTTTAGGGATTTTCCAGAATATGAAAATAAACCAATGTCTGACTGTAATGCACTCCCCAGCTTCATTTCTATATGCAATGAATCTGCATACTTTGATGATAAATAATATATAAGTATCTTACTGGAATACAGGTGTATAGATACTTTAAAGAATTGCCATAAACTTAAAATTTACCAGTTTTAATAAGAAATAAATGCAAGTGGAACTTGAAAGAACAACTAAAACTACATCTCAGTTTCTGAGATGTAAAGGTAAAACGCTTTTCCCCTTGCACTGGAAGAAGTGTATTTTTGTGCTGTGCAAGATAACAGATACAATTAAGGCTGAATTATATTTTCAACACTCTGAATGCACATCTCCCAGCTGGAACCTGTCAGTCTCATCTAATCATTGACCTAAGAAACAATTCCTCAGGTCAGAAGACTTTCTCAAGCCATTGTTTAACATTCATGAAGCTGAGAGCTTCAAAATACTTGGTTGTGGCATAGTAGCGTCATTGTTTCCACTGTCCAATGAAAATATGCCATTTTAGTCAGTTTGGGTTAGCTTACTTTAATGTCAAAGTACCTGCTATTTAGTGAAACTCTCCTTGCTGATATGCTTTGTTTTAACACTGCTGCTCTAAAAGCCTTTCACAGCCTCAATAAATCTGTAGCAACAGGAATATTGTGTTCCAATCCCAGGCTCTGGGAGACAAGCATACAAAAAATAAACAGATAAGACTCTAACTGGAACAGTGCCAGAATGCCCTAACTGCATTTATGATAAGTAGCTGAAACAGCAGTGAGAAAAGCCTGACAATTTTAGCAGTACAAGATTTAGAAACAACTAAGGAAGGAAGGGACACAGTAAGGCCTGAGGTACATGGTGAGGATGAGAGTGCTGAAGTGTGACAGGTAAGCATAGATTTTGAGATGCTTCAGCATATTGGACATTGCATCAGGCCTGACATAACTGAGAGGACCACCTGTGTGTGAGCAGGCATTATACATCTTTTATTCCTTAAAATAACTTGCACATAAGAGCTACTCAGTCTTGAACTTTTCAGCGTGTCTCTAGAAAGGTTATAGCTAAAGGTGAAGAACAAATGCTGACAGAATTATTAGCTTCTGCCATGAACTAACAGACCTGGATTGGTTTGTTGGGGTTTTTTTGTTTGGTTGTATGTACAGATGGGCACATACATGGGATGGGTGGATAGACTCATAGTTTTCAGTTTTGAATTTATACAATTAAATGTGTGCACATTTAACACAGAGATTACTGTTTTTATATGAGAAAGGAGACCTGAAAACGTTGGCAAGAAGTTAATCTTAACCAAAAGCATTCAGACACATTGTCACAAGTCAGAAGAGAACAGTAAGGCATGTTAGGATAAGTGGAGGCATAGTGCAAGACATTGGAAACACTGAAATTTTTCACAGTAACCATGACTTGAAATGCATTGGCATTTTTATGATGTACTAATGTAGAATGTGTGTTTAAATTTCCATCAATTCAGCATGCAGACAAACTTTTTGCAAGTATTGCTTGCCTGACACAAGATCAGAGTTGGCTCTAGTTGTAGGAACAGGATTCAGCTGATCTTTAGAGAATATAGAGCATTTAATCAGATACACCTCTGCTGACTGTGTTGAGTACACCAGAAAACTTCCACTCTGCTGTGGTCACCTTGTGGTGAATGACTTCTAATATAAAGACCTGCTTCCAGAAGCTGCAGAACTTTTATCCTTCCGCTTCTCCACTTTCTCTAACACAATCAGAGCAGTTGAAAGTTGACTTCCAGAATCCTTTCCTTGTCACTTCTCTCTACCTTTTCTGTCCCAGTACTATTGGTTCCACTGGCAGGGGGCTCGGCCCCTGTCTACTGATGGAAAAATACTCAGTTTTGATAAGCAAAGAACAATTGTGTTAGGATTCAAAAAGTGCCAAGAAGTTGTGTTACAAAGGAGGCAGCTTATTTTGGAACGTTCCTATAGTTCTACTTCTGTTAGCAATACAAAAAAAATCCAGAAAAGCAGAAATGAACTAATCATTCATCATTTAATAATGATTATATCCCCTCATTGTAATCATATTTAAAGTGTTGTATTTAATTTAAATTCATCATATGTGACAACTTGGAAACACTTAAAAAATTTGAGACTTGTGTTTATGGTACTTTAATGATGTTCTGATGGTGTTCTGAAATGAATTGTTTACATTGAATTAGGTAAATAGTGATTAAAACTAGATTATTTTTTTCAACAAATACTTATCTTCACCCTGAAACAGATTTCAGACAAACACTATGATTTCTTCTTTTGAAATTGATTCATTTTTATTTTAAAATGTCAAAATATTGAATTTGTTCTTACCATTGACTGCATGTAAGAAAAAAATACTTTCATTTGTAAAACTTCACTTTTTTTTGGTAAATATTTTAAAAGGAAAGCTTTAAAGCTGATTTTTATTCAGTGTATTTACTGCAGAGCAGTAAACTGGATACCGAACTCAAAGCAGCTTGTGATTCTATACACACATACACACATTGGTTTATATGAACTCATGAATTAGATTAATTGTAATAATTTGATAGGTAGTCTGCTCCAAGTTGCCATTTTGCTGAAAGTAACATCCTTTCAGAGAAGATAACATGGCTTTCCTTTCAGAAGGGCTGTGGGGCAAACATAAAATTTTTACCAGCTTTAGTAACTTATTAAAGGACCTAGAGTTAATATCTGTACATAAATAACTAGTTTAAAATAAACATTGTGTTAAAAGAAATTTTAAAAAATATATATTGTTAAAAGCAAGGGACCTAAGAAGTCAGATGACAGAATACAATCTTAACTTGGACAGCTTTCCTAAGAGTGATTGAAATAGACATTTTTATAATTATACTCTGCCCGGAAATTGTGTATTATGAGATACT
The DNA here is from genome assembly GCF_009819885.2 of Catharus ustulatus. Lineage (NCBI taxonomy): Eukaryota > Metazoa > Chordata > Aves > Passeriformes > Turdidae > Catharus > Catharus ustulatus. The sequence continues at coordinate 96,616,143 of NC_046223.1, forward strand.
GTTAAAGGAACTCTGGCTAAGTAAATTAATATATAAGCCTAAAAAACACCCTAGATGTTACTCAAACTTCAGTAAGTTGACAGAAAATTAAACTTTGTGATCTTGAAAGAAAACTGTTCATTTGGAGTTAAATTCAGGAGAAAAAATAAAGTGAAAAAATAAAGTGAAAAAATTCAGTAATTTTCTTTATGAGGTAGAAAATTGATAAGCCTAGATACACATAATATTTAAAATTCTGAAATAAATTAGTCAAATATGTAAATAAGGTTTAAAATATCAGAATAATGTCCTTAAGTGGAACACTTCCCTGTCTATTCATATATTTGGTTGCTTTTCTTATCAGATAAACAATGTTAAATTGAATTCTTTAACAACTTAGTTCTAAATACATAGAACAAACAAACCTGAAATATATGAACAAACTATGATGAAGTAGTGCAGAATTGAAAGAAAACCTGAGAGAATGGAGCAGACTATGAGAAAGCATTTAAGAGTTTTTCAGTTCGTTGCTTCTTGGACCAAATCTCTTTGGACACTTCTCATTTTTTTCTTTCGCAAATAAACTATTGCCCTTAGCCTGTGTTGAAAATTCTCTCTCTGCAGTGATTGTATTGAATAAAATAATTATTTACAAAATATTTGTCTATATTAGATACATTTCTAAGTTTTTTATCAATGGTTTAAATACTGTTACATTTATCAGAATGTTGAAGATCATGGAAAATTAATTTTGATTATTATATTTTGGATATGTCAAAATTACTAATCTATATTTCTTATTTCAGTGGTGGAGCAATATTTTAAAGATATATATGATAAAATTCCAATTCTTTATCTTTTTCTTTCCTTTCTTTTCAGCTGTATCTTGTGGCATTCCTGAGTCCCCTGGGAATGGTTCAGTTATAGGGAATGAATTCACTTTGGGCAGTAGATTGATATATGAATGCAATGAGGGCTTCAAGCTAGAATCTAGTCAACAAGCAACAGCAGTGTGTCAAGAAGATGGATTATGGAGCAACAAAGGCAGGCCGCCTGTTTGCAAATGTAAGTGGGCATGTGTTTCTCAAGAATATATCATCAGAACTTTCTCAGGAAATTCCTCACTGCTGATGTTTAGGTTTTACATATACATATGCCCTGAAGTGGTCATTCAGGAATGCATGATGATTTAGCTTGTAGTAAAGTAGAAGAGGCCTATAATTTTTTTAATTTAAAAAATCTTTGTTTTATCTTCCTCAAAACATCTGAATTTAAATTGTTTGATAGTTAAATTTCCTATAAATTTTCTTATTATGAATAATATGCCCTTCACCATGGTGAGTTACAATCTCCAATTATAATTTCTTTCTTTAATATAAATTCTAAAGTAACAAAAGCAGAAATTATTTCTCAAAATATTAGTGTAGATTGTTAAGCTGGATAAGAGTCCTTAAGTCTTCATTTCTGCTTCCTGTAAGGAACAAGCCACTGTAGTGCAGACTTGTCTACTACATAGCATAGCCTCTCATTTACATTGGGCAGCCACTGCTTCTCTTTGTCCTTCTTCAAAGCAATAATCAACTAAGCCTGACTTCAACATGAGTTGAAATATTGATTAGAACATGATCTCAAAGTTAATAATTACTATAACAATATGTGTAAAAATTTTGAGAGTTAATTTTGAATCTTGATCTAATCAACAGCATACATGTATGCCTTACAGATTCTGAATTTGATGAGCACTCTAAATTTTCAAACAAGTAAAATTCAACTCAATTTTAAAGAAATAGTAAAATGAGGCAAATACAAGAATTGTGAAGTTATACATGATTGTGAAAGGGTTTTTATTTATTTGAATCAGTTAATAGCAAACAATTGTTAGAAAATATTTTTGAAAGTTATTTTATGAGACTTTCTAGGTATCCTTGACAGATGCTAATTTACCCTAATCTTGAACACTCTTTCGCTTTTTTCCTGATATTTATGTAGTTCTGAAGCTGTTTTTCTGTAGTGTAAAGGCCTTGTTTCATTTTGTATCCACGTGGGCAAATAGAAGTTACTTTATGCTTGTTTTATTCTTCTTAATGTGTTTGAAAACTGTTATTTTTTCAGTGTAGTGGGTTATCCTTGGTGAACAACCACACCTCACCCAGCTGTTCACTCCCTTTCCCTTTTCAACCAGATGGGAAAAAATAGGATGAAAAATTTCATGAGTCAAGATAGGACAGAGAGAGGATTCAACTTGGAAAAAGTTAATTTAATATATTGCCAATTAAAATAAGGTCAAACAAGCTTCAGGAAATAAAGATTAAAAACCATCAGAACAGCACTTTCCTCCCTCTATTCCCAGGGTCACTTTCATTCTATTGGCTTTTTTCCTACTCCAGCAAATGCTACGGCATAAGGAATGGGAGTTGTGGTCAGCTTATTAAAGCTGCTTCTCCTTGCTCCATACACTTTTCCTCTGCTCCAGCATGTGTCTTCTTCATGAGCTATTGAACTTCAAGATAAACTTGCTTTAGTGTGGCTCCTCCATCAGCTGCAGATTCTTTAAGAAATTATATCCACCTGCTCCAGGATGGCTGCGGTATGGATATCTGCTCTGGCATGGTCCTCTCCATTGGGCTGCAGCAAAACACCAGCTCTGGTGTCTGGAACACCTCCCTCTGATATGACCTTAGTGTTCCCTCTGCTGTTCCTCGCTCTTTTCATTCCTGCCCTCCCTGCCTGTGCAGTTTTGCCCTTTGCTAAGCACAGTTTCTCAGAGCTGCTGGGATCATGGTTGCAGAGCTCAGCTGTGCTCTGCAGGGTCCTTTGGAACTGACTGTGCCCAGCAACCTCTCCTCACTAAGGCCGCCCCTGAGCTGCTCACCAACACCTTGATTCCTGAGGCCAGTGCACTCAGTCATCTTTTCTGTAGAGATATCTTACTGTGATTCATTCTCACTCTTCCTTCCTACTTTTAGCACCAGTGACTCTCATTATTGTCCTCTGGACAATCTCCAATTGATCTTCACCTTTCTTGAGGGGCAGTACCTAAAACTGTACACAGCAATTCCACAGAGTACATAAAGAGGATTATTCAAAACCAGCTGTGATCACAGAGACATGATCTGAATTCAGAGCGGTGTACAGAGCGAAGGCAGTGCTCCAGTGAATTGAAGTGAGCTTCATTCTCAGAAAAAATTGGCAATGTACAAAGCACAAAACTTGAATGATTAATCAGCAAAAAATGCAAAAATGTCAATAGTTGGGTTTTTTTATTATTATCTTTTGAGAGAAGAGGCCAGATAAATTATCTGAGGATAAGATATACTAAATTAATAACACTGTATCTGCAGTGGAAAACAAAATGCAAAAAAAACCCAACATCCTCAATGATTACCCTTTAAAACAAAGTTCAATTATTAACATTTAGCACAACTTTCAATATTAAAAATTTGTTTTAGTGCTTGTAATGAACTAATAAAATAAATAACATTTTCTTCTCTTCCCCGTCTTTTCTGTTTCTAAAAAAATATTGTTTGAAAAAAATCCAATTACTTCTAAATCTAGGCATGATAAATTAAAGTGCTATTGGTGTACATGACAATTTAAAATCAATAATTTCAGAATGGATTGCTATTCAGAAGCAAGCAAGCTTTACCCAAGATTTCTTACTTACAAAGTGCAGAAAAACTTAGACAATCTGTGTAACAGCCTGTTTTTCCGTATTGCTGCTGTAAGGATAGATATATTTAGTCCCTAGCAACAGAAACATCTCTAACTTGATGGGGAGCAAACACTGCACAGAAAGGTAAATTGTAAATAAATAAGTCAATTTTTATTCCCATGTCTATTAAAATGAAGTTTGAAATCAGGGCAGTTTGTTTTGAAAAGCACCTCTGATAATATCAAGCCTGAGGCAGATGTTTGAAATGTCTTTCTTTTCATTAAAAGTATTTACATCAAATTTGAAGCACGAAAAATATGATTCGTGATGGTCATAGAGCAAGACACAGATCACGGATATTAGGCTATTGAATTTAATTACAGAAAATACAAAACCACAGATATCTACTAAGAAAGCTTAACTGAATGGCAAATATCTTGCTTCAGTTATTCTGCACAGAGTTACCTAGAACATGAAGGAGAGAGACTTATCTATTGCTCTTCCATAGAATCATAGAATAGTTTGGGTTGGGAGGAACATTAAAGATTATCTAATTCTATCCCCCTGTCATGGACAGGAATATCTTCCACTAAACCAGGTTGCTTACGGCCTCGTCTAACCTGGCTTTGAACTCTTCCAGGAATGGAACATTCTCAGCTTCTCTGGTAAACCTGTTCCAGTGCCTCACCACCACCATAGCGAAGAAATTCTAATCTAAACTCACTCTCTTTAAATTTGTAACCATTACTCCTTTTCCTATCACTACATGCTCTTGTGAAAAGTCTCTCTCTAGCTCTCTTGTAACCCCTTTTAGACACTGAAAGGCTGTTCTAAGGTCTCCCAGCTGCCTACTTTTCTCCAGGATGACTGATACCAACTCACTCAGCCTGTCATCATCAGAGGTGCTCCAGCCCATTGATCATCTTTTTGGCCATCTCTGGCTTCACTCCTATAGCTTCACATCCTTCTTTTGTTGGGGGCCCTAGATCTGGACACAGTATTCTGGGTGGGGTCTTGTAAGAGCAGCATAGAGAGGTAAAATCACCTCTCTTGAACTGTTGGTCACACTTCTTTCAATGCAGCCCAGAATACATTTGGCCCTCTGGATTGCAAGTGCACTCTGCTGGCTCATGTCAAGCTTCTTGCCAACCAACACCCAAAGTCCTTGTCCTCAGGGCTGCTCTCAGTTTATTCTGTGCCCAGCCTGTACTTGTGTTTCAGATTACCCTGACCTTGCGCTTGGCCTGGTTGAACTCCACAAGGTTCACCTTTATCCATTTATTTGTCTACTTGTCAAATCTGTGTCTCTCTGGCTTTTGCTCTTACTGCTTTCCTTTTCATAGAAGTATGTGGAGGCATAACTTAGAATATTGAATTTATGGTCCATTCTTCTAACATTTTAATTAGCTAAGATAGTCCACGTAACTTTATTGCTCATTTTCACTATTCCTTTAATATATTTATTCAAGGATTTAAATCAAAGATTTAATTCAAAGGTGTATACTAACATCAAATATTTTAAGGAACAACTAATGGCATTTTTCCATATTCTTCATATTGCAGATTTTGCTGTAGGGTTTTTTTGGGATTTTTTAAGGTGTAGCAGGCAGAGTTTTAACAGTTTTGGTTCCGTTCATTTTTTTCTGTAGAAATAAATTGAAAAATAATAATAAATTTTAAAAGTTTATAAATTAGCCTTTCTCATAATTTTCAATATGTTTGGAAAATATCTAGTTATAGAACTAAGAATTATAAATAGTTCTGGAATAAAACACTAGTTATAGTATAAATGCAAAATGAAATTTGCTAAGATAAACAGGCAAAGATTCATGATCAACTCATCATAGATACTGTGCTGGTGTTTTTTATTTACTAAGACATTCAGAACATCATGCCCATTTTCTTTAACAAATCAGTAAGTATTTTTTGAAGTATTTTGTCAACATTTGGTATGTAACATGGAGTACTTATTCAGTGAACTGCAGTAAAACAGCTCATAAGTTTAGCAATATTTAATTAGTTCGGATGCACTAGACTGATAGCAGATTGGCTTGATATAGCTGACTGAATGGACAGACTGATGCTGAATACCACATAATCCTTTTGTTTATCTGTTTTGAGATTTTGAAGCCTTTCTTGTTTAATTATATTGACCAACATGAACAGCTTATATTTTGTTTCCTTTCTCTCAGCATACTGAGACTATCAAGTTGCTCAAGTGATCCTATTTTGTTCTTAGGTCTTTTTTCATAGATTCTGTGATATATAAGATTACTTGATTTTCTACTGTCTTATAATTTTACTAATACTTGTGAATTTAAATCACACCATTATCTCAGATATAATGCATTACTTCACCTTAATGTTGCTCTTATTTTTAAGCTAATAGTGAATTTATTAAAAAAGATTATATTTGACATAATAATATATGGCATTAATATTTATAATATTAATAAATATTATTTATTAATAATTTAATAAATTATTAATATAATAATATTTGGCATTAAGTTTGCCAAATAGCAAGTTCAAAATGCCCTTCCCATTTTTTTTGATTGTTAACTACCAGCTAAAGGATGACAATAAAGTATCTTGTACTCCTTGAAAATAATAATAGCAAGTATGCTAAATAGCAAGTTCCTGTAATTGAGATATTTTTCCATCATGAACATTGTATTTTTTTTCTTTGACAACTATAGTTACATTCAGAGTCACAATATTCAAGATACTCTTAAAAAGCAACCTTCAGATGTTTTTCAGCACTTCCCAGAATAAGCTTTTGCATGAAGATTTTTAACTTTCAATATTTAGAGCAGTAAAGGAGTAAGATTTTTACTAAAGTGAGACTGGTAGGCCTGTCATTTCCAGGGTCCTCCTTCTTACCTTTCTTGAAAACTGGGACAATGTTCTTCAGCTGCCAGTCAGCTGGGACCTCTCCAGATTCCCAAGACTGCTCAAAAATCATCAAGAGAGGTTTAGCGGTGACACCACCAAGCTCTTTGAGGATTTTTGGATTAATCCTATCAGTCCCCATAAATCTGTAGGGATCCAGCTGGAACAGCAGATTATACACAATTTCAGGGTTGACTGGAACTTAATCATTCTCGTAGTCATGATCCTCCGGTTCAGGGTTAGACCCCCTTGCCATCATCTGTGTTGAGGACAGAGGGAAAGAATGCATTAAGCACTTCTGCCTTGTCCATGTCCCTGTTTGTGAGGTGACCATCCTCATCCTGTAATCGGCTGATGTTATTTCTACATTGACTTTTACCATTAATATATTTGGAAGAACTCTTTTTATTGTCCACTGTATTTTTGGCCAGTTTCAACTCCAGTTGAGCTTTGACTGAATGAATTTTCTCTCTACAGTGGCAAGCAGCATGTCTATATTCTTCCATCACACCTTATCTTGCTTCCACAGGGCATATACTTTCCTTTTTTACCTTATTTCCAAGAGAAGATTCCTGGTTAACCAAGCCAGATTTTTGTCTCACCTGCTTGACTTCCAACATTCCTGTGCCCTTAGGGAGGCAATGTTTAATGAGTAACCAACACTGATGGACCCCAACACCTGCAAATATATTTTCCATGTGAATTTTAGTTAGTAGTTCCCTGAAAAGTTTGAAGTTTGCTGTCCTCATTCCAGAGTTGAGGTTTTCCTGGCATTTTCCTCTTGTCAACAGAAATTTTTAACTCAGCAACTTTATGGTTACTGCAGCCAAGGTGGGCACCAATCTCCGCTTTGCTTACAAGATCCTCCCTATTGACAAGCAATAGACCAAGTGTCTTAGTTTTCAGGACAGCTGTTTACTAAGAAAGGCAGAAGCTTCTCTTTTAAATGGAGAATGTAAACCCCTTCTCTCTAAATTATTAGAATTTTGAAATCAAGGGGCTTTCAGGCAAAGATATGGGAATTAGGAATAACAGTTCTTTACTAAGAAAATTAAAACAGAAATACAGTACTACAAAGCACAAACTCCAAACACTGGCAAAGTCAGAATACAACCTGACACCCTGTCAGTCAGGGTTTTGGTAGTAGTCTGGTGTAGTAGTTTGGTGGCTGCAGTCCCCTCGCAATGACAGATGTGGTTTAGTTGAAACTGTGATTTTATAGAGGGGTGCAGTTTCCCTCCGAAGGTCTAGTGATGATGTGAAGAAGTCTGGTTTTCTTCTGGAGACTAGATGGAAAAAAGGCTGTTTCAGTCTCTCAAAATGTCAGTTTTTATTTTGGTTAGAAAGGCTTGGCTCTTCCCCCTGGCTGGAGCATCTCTCAAAGGGATGAAGTAATTTTATAATTCAATCAGTGGAACTCAGTGGACCATTAGCAGAAGATAACTCCCTGGAGGAAGGATGAGGAGTGCGAAGATAAAGAACAATGCTCCACCTGGTTTCAATGGATGACCCATTAGCAGAGTATCTCCCACAGAGATAAGGATCACTGCCCCACCTGGTCTCATCAGGTGGTGATTGAATAGATATTTTTGATCACATCCTGTATTGTAACCCAAGACACCAAGGAGGGGATCTTTCTGACCCAGCTCCCTTAGGACCTGTTCCATAAAGTTGTCATACAGGACTTTTAGGAATCTTCTAGGGTGTGTTGCAGCAGCTGTGTGGTTCTCCCAGGTAATTTCTGGCAAGTTGAAGTCCCCCATAAGAACAAGAGTAATTGACTTGGAAACATCCCTTAGTTGCTCAAAGAATAATTCGTTTGCATCATCTTCATTGCTGTAGGTCTATAGTAGGCTCCTGCAATGAAATTCACATGATTTTTTTGTCCCTTGATTCTTATCCAGAAACTCTCAGCTATGCCACCACCGAGAACTCCATGTATTCTACCCCTTCTATTACATCCATGACACCCCCTCACCACCAGTTGCCTTTTCTGCCCTGCCTATTCCTCTTAAAGAGCCTGTAACCATCCAAGAGGGTAGTCCAGTCAGGAGACTCATCCCACCAGGTTTAATTTATGCCAGTGATATCAGACTGGGACTGGGCAAAGCTTCGAGTTCATTTTGTTTTGCTTATGCTGTGTGCATGTGTAGAAACACTTTAAGTGTGATACTTTGTAGTCAGCACCTTGTGAAGCAGATTGAGGGATTAATGCTTTTTTCCTCAAGTTTTGACACAGCATGCCATTGTTCATTGCTGCCAAGTCTGATATTTTCTCTTTTCTCCTTCCAAACTATTTTAAAACTCTGTCAATAAGCCCCACTAACTCCTGTGCTAGAGCTCTTTTTCCCCTCTGAGAAAGATGCATCTTATCCGGTGTCAGTAGACCCAGTGTTAAGTAGATCATCCCATGGTCAACAAATCCCAAATTTTTCCACTTACACCAGCCTCAAAGCCATGTGTTGACCTCACAGTTCTGCCTATTTGGGCTTTATAACAACTCTTTTTTATGGTAATTATACGTTATTATGAATTCCCTGTTTTAGAGTCTGTTCAGAATTATCAATATGTGGAGATTGCCATGTCATTAAAATAGATAATCATTATTTCAATTTTTAATTATGTTTTCTGACCTGTATTTTATGTAAATCAATATTATTAATAAATTTTTTTGTATAAAAATGCCTGGAGAAGTAAGAGAATATCTTCACATCTGCAAAGTTGATATAATCCCTTACAGAGTTTCATCTATGTATATGAAAATTGAAATAGTGCCCAGACCATAATTTCCAAGATACTGAACATAACAGGCAAGTTGATGAGCTAATTCTCAAACCATTTGCAAAAAATCAAACATCTGTTAATAGTCACTTGTTGTTTCTTGAAGGATGAGGAATTTAATAAATCAAAACCAGTCCCTGTAAAATTAATTTTTTTCAAGCAGCAGGTTTAGTTGATTACATCAACACAGCCTAGAAGTATATGCTGTATTGAAGAACATCCTGAATTAGAAATTGTACATTTATGCATTAGAATCTGGTAGTTATTTGTAAAGTGTGCTTGCAAATTTAAGTGAATCTATCGATAAAGAATGAATAAATTGCATACTGACCTCAGTATGTAGAGGTAACATCTATGCAGTTTATTTATATTTATATTCTGAAATTGCTGGGCCTATCTTGAGATGTCCTATGGTTAAGACTAACATTTTTGCTATTGGACTAAATAAGAAGCTTGCTTTCATACTTGAAAGAACTAATAAAACTATTGCTTGGAAGAAGCATGTTACAGTTGATAGGCATTAAGTTCCTATTTAGAATATGTTTTTTATATGATTTTTCACTACAAGGTATTACGTAGAGTGCTTCAATATGCATATTTTATTGAACAAGTACAGAGAAATGTTTCATAGTCAATAGTTCATAATCTTTCCATAGCTATGAAACTCAGTTTAGTATCAATACCAAAAAAAATTATATTAGAAAGTAGGAAGTCCTCTATTAACCTGGAATATCATTCCTCAGTTGTCAAAATATTATTTTAAAGGCCAAAGTAAAGACCTATTAAGTTTCAAAGTTTCAAAAAACAAAATCTAAGTAAATATTCTACAATTTCAGCTCAATGTAACATTATAATCTATCATTTGGAAGTTCTGCAAATTATTTCTCCTTTATAAAAACTTACACATCTTCATACATATACTGTCTTCAGTTCCGATTTTCCTGGATGCCAAAATTTGCCATGGGTAAGAAAACTATTGGAAAATGTAGATGTATAATTATAACATAAGCATCTAAATTTTTATAGAAATTTTGATTCTTTCATTTTCTCTTTAGTTCAGTTATTGCCTAAACTAGTCTCTTCCATCACATACTCATACTTGTGATAAAACCTCTTTATACCTGTCAGTGTGAAGTTTACAGAACATGTAATTATTTATTTATGTATTTATTTTGACAGCTTCTCAGTCTTTTTCCTGGTGGAATTGTATGAATTTATTGTAGCATAAATGAGAACCAAACTCTTCTTTTTATGTCATTATCTGGGATTTTTACACAGTTCCTCCTAATGCTTTTGTCTTCTTCTGAGCAACACATAAAGAAACTAAATTTCTGCTACTTCTTGTTGATTAGTTGATTTTCCTTGGAAAGTATAGCTTTTCTCAATTGTTTCTGGGGCAGTAGTTTCTTCTAAAATATTCACCTAGTGCATCCCACTTAGTGACATAAACAGTTAGTAATTCACACAGACTTTTTCTATAGCATGGAAGTTATGAATAACATGGGAAAATATATATATAACTATTTTAAATAGTCATAAATATTTTCATAATGCTAGTCTAGAGTCATAGGTACATTAAGATAGAATTCATATCAATATCGTAAATACTGTAAGTGTTCTGTGGATTTAAATTGCTGAGCATGAAATTGAAACTGAAAAAAGAACGTAAACTGTATGTCTTATCTATTGTCAGTAACTGTATTCGCTTACAAAATATGAAATACTAAAACCAGCAAAACTGAAATAACTCTAAAAATATTCTTAAATATCATCATTTTTTAACATCTTATAAAATGGAATTAAATAATTTTCCTGTATACCCACAGTATATGGTTTTATAGTAATTATCATTTCAATGTGTGCTAACAGCTTTTATGGCAACCTGTTTTAAAAACTTCAAGCTTTGCAAACATTACATAGCCATGATTTGTTTTGCTTTCTACATCTGCCATAGACTATGATGTGTTTTGTCTCTGAAATCTTTGAAAAGATCTCATTAATGAGGATAACTGTATGTCATTGTTCCACTCAATCCACTAAATGAAAATATACTACAAACTCCAGTTCAATTTGTAATACTCCCTGTGTGAGAATTATTTTTCTTAGAGCTTGTATTTCCAAAATAATTATGGTATTCTAAGTCTTAGATTGTGAAACATCTGTCAGTAAGGCAAGGCATGTACCTATAAAGACATTTAGGGGCAGAATGCTAATATGTACACATTCTTTCTTCACAGCTGTAACCTGCCCCAGCATAGAGACTCTTCTGTCAGAACATGTTGTCTGGAGGCTGATTTCTGGGTCACTGAATGAGTATGGAGCTCAAGTCATGCTCAGCTGCAGTCCTGGATATTATTTATTGGGTCGAAGACTCATACAGTGCAGGACTAATGGAACCTGGAGTATAGGCAATGAAAGGCCAACTTGTAAGGGTAAGGAACATACTTGTTTACAGAATATCCTATGATTCTTAATACATGCATGTTATTTTATAAATAAAGGCTTTAATAAACTATTTTGCTCTCACATTCCAATAAGTAAGAAAGTGTGAAATTTTTATTAACTTGAAATTAGTCCATTCCAGTTCCTTAGGTGTTAAGTACAATATGTTTCATACAAGAACCGATGAAGTAGCATCAAGAAATCAATCTATTTATTCTACTAGGTGATGCATAAGTATGTAGAAAATACTACGAGAAAATGTTATTGCTTTAGAAGATTCCAGATTAGGGTTAGATTAGAAGATGATATTGCTTTGACCTCTTGAGTGAAGCATTAAAACTGTACTATTGGAGAAACATTCATATGAGCTTTTATAGTGTCTTCATACAAAACTTCCATAAATTACAGTAATTTCGCAATTACACGCCGCACCATTTTGACTACAGTTTTGGTCCGTACCCGGAAGTGCGACCTGTACTCCAGAGCAGCTAATATATGAACAATGTTCTAAAAGTTGACAACACGGAAGTGAGAGCCCGCGGCAGCCTCAAGCCAAGCTGGAGCCCGGCCGGCCCCGGGAGAGGCAGGAAAGCCTGGCAGAGGCGGGGCCAGCGGCTTGGAGGGCGGGTGGCAGAGCCCGAGCCAGCAGCACGGGGGAGCCCAGCAGAACTGGGTCTAGCAGTGTGGGGGAGCCTGGCGGCACAGGGGCCAGCAGTGCCGGCCAGGGCGAGCAAATGCGGCAGCAGCAGTGCAGACGGGACGAGGGGACGAGCAAGCCCGGCAGCAGCGGCAGCACCACCCGGCCGGCCCCGAACGGCCCCGCTGAGCCGTGGCGCTGAGCTGGGCCACCCGGCCCCGTCGGCAACCATGAGCGGGCCGAGCATGCCTGGCCCCACCCCGAGCCAGTAAACCCCGCTATGCCGTGATTCTGTTACTAATTGGCAAATTTGTGAAAGTTGCACACAGATCCTTGCTATGAACGAAAGTGTGGCTTATAATCCGTACGGCTTGTAATTGTGAAATTACTGTACATCAATCCTGACTTTGGATGTTTTAAGTTTTTGAAAACCTTGTCAGTCTCAGTGGAATCATACAGATTTCAAGGGTTACAGTGCCAGTCTTAATAAATTTCTCTGAAACCTTCATTTTTATTTTTACAATATGCTATTTTTTTAATTCTGTTAACCGCAATAGTGTCCCTTTCTTTTTGTATACACAGACTAAAAATGTAGTTTTGATATGCTGCCTAATGTGCAGCTACTGTTGTATATGCTGCTGTTCAACTGCTAACAAGTCCTTGAAAAGATAGGTCTTTCCCACCCTCTACAATTACAGAAGTTTTATGTGAGTAGAAAATGGAATGATCCACATCAGATGCAGTTAACCAAAAGAAAAGTATTAGATAGAGAAACACAGGAAGTTACTGATTGAAGAGATATTAATTAATTTATAAGAAAGGTACATTATTTTGCCCTCTGTTGAAGATAGATTAAGATTTAATTACAGCAAACTTTATCCCACAAGAGATATTCAGTAATATTTCCATTGGACATGGATCATTAAGATCCAGAAACACATTGCAGCATATTTTTGTGGAGTCTAAAGTTTACTTTCTCTGTGTCACTCACATGCTATGGATAAATTTGTATAAATATATAAATATATAAATAAATATATAAGGAGTTTATATTACATTTCTCAATGTCTAATTGTCCATAGTATCTCTAAAGGAATTGCAAATCTTCAAATTACAGGTCATTCTGGATTAAGAGAAATCTAATTAGCAAGATTTTTTTTAAAAATATGTTGCACAGAAGCCTAAAAATCATGATATAGCTCATTATTCATGTAGTTTATGTATTCTTAACTAAACTCTGAAATTAAAGCCAATGAAGTATTTGTAATATGTTTAGAACTGTTCATTCCATTGAGTTAAAGTCTTCAAAAAGAGTTTATTTTTTTTAAACATAAATGTAATTGTTATTCAGCATTAAAATTAGAAATTATAATGCTAGACTAATCCACAAATTACATTAATGTGACTTGATCATAGTCAAAATGAGTCTTACTCATCTCTTGGCACATTATGTACCTAAGAAACTATGATCATGCATTTTCTGATTGTGACTGAGTTAGTTAACTGCATGGTAGCTGATACTTGATTTTATCCAAATTCTACACAACTCCATGTTGTTTTCTATAGTGAACATTTAAAAATATATAAGAGTGGGACCTTGGGATTTCAAATAGGAAGTTTAGTTGTGATCCAGATCTTATTGAAAGTAAACATATGATTTATACTAATATATAAATACAATTGAAGCTCTTGAAGACATTGGTCTGTATCTTAAATTGTAATATTATTGGTATACTCTTCTAGAAGCAAAATGACAGAATGCTTTTAATTAAATTAGAATTTGATACATTCTTGAAAGGCAATTTTTCATGTTGTGTGCAATAGCTGTGGGTTGCAGCTGATGCTGGAGAAAGTTTCTGTGATAATTGGTCAAATCCAGATTTTGGCAAAATCAGATGATTTTCTGTTTTAGCGAGCAGACTATCATAAATGCTATATGCTTATAAAGAGGAGTGGGTAATAAGAAAAAAGACAGTTCATAACAATTCAGAATACTAAATTTTAAAAATATTTATAATACCTTTAAACTGGCACAACACTTAAAATAGCCAGGGAAAGTGTATTTGAGGGGTAGCCAGGGATATGTACATGTATCTGGAATATAACCACAACCTTCTCAAGAATTAATGTAATTCCCTTGTTTCAAAACTAGAAATATGGATTGGCTACTGTAAAGATATGCAGGTATCCCAAAGAATCTTTAGATTTAGAACATATGTTGCCAAATCAGGCATAATTTTAAGCCCTTCCTATGGATTTCAACTTTTATATTTATTCCTATTGTGTTTACTTTTTAGAAAACACAGTAGACTTCCAGTCAAAAAAATTATGGAAAGCTTTACTGTATTTCAAAATGTTCTGTTTATTTTTCTTTTATTTCCTAGTTATCTCCTGTGGCGGTCTTCCATCTCCACCAAATGGAAATAAGATTGGAACCTTAACAGTCTATGGAGCTACTGCAATATTCACTTGTAACACAGGATACACGTTAGTTGGTTCTCATGTGAGAGAATGCTTGGCAAATGGTCTCTGGAGTGGTACTGAAACCCAGTGCCTAGGTAAAACCCCCAGATTTCTGTCTTTGTTTTTGTTTGGTTTTGTCTTATGCAGTACAAAGAACTGGAATTCAGTTCTTGTCAAGTGACATTTTTGAATAAATGAAAAATAAGGTACCTTAAATATGAAAATATTTTATACTGAATATGATTTTCCCCTATTCTACTAGGATATATCTTTTCATTAGAAATTAAATTGCCTTTCATGTTGTAATGCTTTTCAAACCAGTATGATTTTAAGTGACTCAAATAATTGCCCATATTTTCATTGTGGTGCAGGGTGTGTGATGAAACTAAGCTTCAAGATAATTTTCAATTAGAACTATTCCTGATGCATTCCAACTACAATTGAGTGTTCAATGTATTGAACATTCTGTGAGAGGAAGCAGACAAGAGGCAATCAAAAGTGAATCAAAACCAAGACTCTTTAAAACCCAGAGATTTATTTAGTTTGGACATTAATTCTTACCCCAACTCTTGCTCTCTTCTGATCCCCTCATATTGGTTCACACTCCTAATACGGACATAAGAAAAGGGTTCTCTTTTTTAGTAACATTTGAGGCTTAGCAATGGGTTTATTCTTGGTTGTGAACAGGATATTTATTTCTGGAATCTGTGACTTCCTATATCTGCCCTAATTTTGCAGGTTTTCTTGCCTTATAGTTGAATGTACTTGGTTGTTCTCAGGAAAGAAGGAATTCTGTTTTCCTCTTCAGAGCTCAACCTTACATAAAAAGCATCTTTCTTCTGTGCAGCCTCACTGTATCATTTTAGCAGAACACATAGTGTTCCATGCTTATCTTTATATTCAGGTATACACGCAAATGTCGAAGCACCTCTCCTGGGTGGTGGGGGAGTTTAATGGTGGATCTGTTAGAACACTATGGATCATGTGCAGTACCCTGGTGGAAGGCCTCAGAAATGAGTCTGGAGGCTGTGGCCTCCCTATGCTGGACCTAGACAGAGCTGAGTTTTAGCACAGCTGCTGAGTTGGCTTTACTTGTGGATATATCTTCTCTCCAGGCTTGTTCACTTCTCAGAGCCGAGATAATTGGGCAATAGAACCCCCTTTATTTTATTTCAAGCTCCGATCAGGTGGCTTAACTTTATCTCCAGATTTCCAGGAATTTGCAGAGGCTTATTTGGTGTAGGGGGGAGGTTTGGTGACCACACCAATGAGTAATCACAGTGTTTATACAGCTTGCCATAGTGGGCAAAGTACTACAGCGATCTTAGCAATGTTTGAGCCACTAACATCTCAATTACTCACAGATACTAGGCTGCAGCAGAAAGAGAAATAAAGACAGAATATTATCAGAAGAAAAAATAGCACAGAACCATGTAATTCAGATCAGAATTAATATTTTAGAACCTTTCATTAGGTAGTCCTGGTTGACTCCTGCATTTTGCAAAGGAATGTTTGTAGTTCAATTTTTTGAATGTAGTTTTATAGTATGTCATCTCTTAGGACATGGAGTGGTCAAAAGTACAGTAATTTCATGATTATAAGGTGCACTGAGTATAAGCCGCACTTCCGGGTGCCGGGAACTTTTCGTTCTTTGTCCATACATAAGCCGCACCTGATTATAAGCCGCACGTTACAATACAGAGTGTGATAAAAGGTATCTATTCTATCACCATCGGTTGAGGGTGGGGGCAGTGATCCTTACCTCAACAGCAGATATTCTGCTAATGGGCCATCCATTGAAACCAGGTGGAGCATTGTTCTTTATCTTTTCACAACCCATCCTTCCTCCAGTGAGTCATTTTCCGATAATGGCCCATTGAGTCCCACTGTGTGACTGATAAAATTACTTCATCCCATTGGAAATTGCTCCAGCCAAGTGGAAGAGCCCAACATTTCTTACCAAAATAAAAACAGAGGTTTTGGGACACTAAAAGAGCCCCTTTCTCCACTGGATTCCGGAGGAAAACCGGATTTCTCCACATCACCACTGGACCTCCAGAGGGAAACTGCACCTTCTGCAGGAGCACTGCTTCAACTGAATCACATCTGTCACTGCAAGCGGACTGCAGCCACCATTTAATGGGACTGCTACCAAAACCCTGACTGACAGGGTGTCAGGTTGTATTCTGACTTTGTCAGGGTTTGGAGTTTGTGCTTTGTAGTACTGTATTTCTGTTTTAATTTTCTTAGTAAAGAACTGTTATTCCTAATTCCCATATCTTTGCCTGAAAGCCCCTTGATTTCAAAATTCTAATAATTTAGAGAGAAGGGGCTTACATTCTCCATTTAAAAGAGAAGTTCCTGCCTTTCTCAGCAGACACCTGTCCTCCAAACTAAAACAGCAACTTTTTGTTCTTTGTCCATATATAACCAGCACCTGATTATAAGCCGCACTTCTGGGTTCAGACCAAAATTTTAGTCAAAATGGTGCAGCTTATAATCGTGAAATTACTGTAGTGACCACTGTCTCATAGAACTTACCTAACTACTAAATGTCAGTTCATTGTTAGCGACTTCCAGCAAGATGCAGTTGTTTCGGGTAAATTTTGTGAAAATAAAGAACACTTCTCTGGCATGATATATTTTCGCCCCTTATTGTTCAATTTAAAATATGCTATATTAAGAAAGAAGTCATTTTGATTCCAGAAATAAGCATAAGATAACATAAGCATAGGGAATAGACATAAGCAGAGTGCACTAATTGCTGCTTTTTTGATATTTAGAGCAGTAAAGAAGGAAATTAAATTTTTTTTACCTAGTAAAAAAATTACACTGAGGTGCTGCTTAGGGGAATGTTATGATTCAGCATTACTTTTTCACATGTGTGTGTTCATCAGTTCCACAGTGGAAGTGTACAAAGGTTTATATAAAAAGAAATCAGTCATCTACTGGTGTCAGGATATCCCTGGACTAAGGCTGACTGACATTTATATATGTTGGAACTGCAACTATGAAGATCCATCAGCCCAAAACTTTTATGTGTGAGAGTATTTTCCACATATTTTTCTTCTGTTCTGAACATGCAAAATAAGAGCTATTATCCCTGTAGGCTTTTCCAGTGTGTTACACCACTCATTGCCAGGGTATTGCCTAACACCTGTGTGTGATGAATTCAAGCATAAAGATAGGTATTAGTATTCATTCATTTTGTATAACCCGAAGTACTACTTCGTAATCTGATCAATAATAAGAGTATTTAGTACTTATGTACTACTTTTCTTTTTTGAAAGGCTATATACAGGATAATTTAGCTGCCAACATATGCGAACTAAACAATGCACAAGTCACAATGGATTCTACTTATTATATAAATCACTCTTGCTCATGAAAGGCTGGAAAAGAGGTTCTTTTCTTCTATTCTGACTATTGAGAAATAATGTTTACACTGAACATCCCAGAAAATTAATTCTCTATGGTAGTCATGAGTTTAGATTCAAATAGTGCAGAGATGGAGAAGAATTTTACTATAGAAGTATAGGACTTACATATATATATATATATATATATATATATATAACAATACCATTATTATTCTGAAAGTCAGTTTAGAAACAATACCTTTTAACTCTTTGGGAAACAGTCATTAAGTTATGAGATCTCACCTTTAGGAAAGACTGTGTCTATATGCACCTTGAATTTAATTTGTATTAAGTCATCCGTTTCTTCTCCAGGAGTAATTTGGTGCTGGATTTTGTTTAATTCAGTTATTTTACAAATTCCCATGGAAACTGGTATTGATTACTATTATCTGCGTATAGCTATTAACTATTTTTTTCCCGCCTATCTGCATTCTACATTTTAAATTATTTTTACATATCTATTCCCACTTGTAATGAACACAGGACCTCTTGAAGGAGCTATTACTGTAGTAAAAGCATTGCTTGATTTATGGTGCCTCCCAAATGGTTTTCTAAAAACTTGGAGAGACTTTAGTTCCTATTTGATTGATTTCATTGAATGAAGTCCTGTGCTTAGAACTGTTAAATGCATGGATCTACTTTACCAGACAAAAAAGATCACATTTAGAGCCAGAAGGTTTAATCACTACTTAGTCTTTCCTATTTCAAAATCAGACAGGCTCTATAGTGATAAAAATATTTTACAGCTCTGAGTGTGAAAGTCTAAATGTGAGTTACCCCATGACTGCTGCAGAAAATCTTAGTTCTGCTACTAAGCCCCTTCCTGTCTCACACTCTTTCACATAAGGTATATTAATACCATGTTCTTCAGACACTTAATTTAGATGCAATTAAGAATACAATCCAAGGTGAGTGGAACTATGTAGGCTCCTCCAGAGAGCAATTCAAGAAAGGTAAATTCTTAAATTTTAAAGCTAGATTATGTGAATACTGCTAGTTGAATATTCCTGAATTTCAAGGACAACATGCCCCAAATTTATTTTGGAGGTACTTTTAAGACTTACTGGAAGCCTATAAAAATCAGAAGGCAAACACCCAGGGAGCTCTGAATGAGCCTTTCCATTTCAAAGGAATTATAATGAGTTAGAGATGGTTTTTATCTACACTGTACCTACATTAATATAACTCAAGACGCCTATAGATGAAAATAGATATCAATTTATGTTACCCACTGATATGTGTAGAACTAATTTATGATTTCAGGTTAAATGAGTACACTAATTTCTGCATTTTAGGAAAAGATTTGTCAATTCCTTATTATTTGTCTCATAAGAAAGCTAAAATCAAGGACTGTAGTCAATGAGTCCAAGGCTCAATATAAGACCTAAGTCTTCAGTTTGTTAGCATTACATGTATTTTTTTATTGATTATACAAGCATAAATATGAATTGTTAGGCAAAATTTCTTTCATTTTCACTCGCTCACACCATTGATAATATGTCTCTTTCCCTTTTTCCTTCCAAGAATATTTGCAACTATAAGTCACAAAACCGATGTGTTTTTATGCATGCTTTTTGTGTATGGCTCACCATAGGTTCATATAGGGCTTAGGGCAAATTGGAAGCATTTAAATTTGCCTAATTCTGTCTGCAAAATCGGTGGCACCTAATTATGGATCAGTGTGTTTTCCTGAAAAGATATTTTTCCCTGTGTTTGTACACCTTTCAGGTGCAAAATTACACAAAACAGCTCAAGGACAGACTTAAAATCTAAAGTTGAATATAATCTACTCAATTACATCTTTTAATTTTATTATATATATAATACCTTAGATTTATCGGTATGAAAATGTGCTGCTGTGGATTGTAGTTAGGTAAAAATATCTAATTCTTTAATTGATAACTCATAGGTAAATTGCAGTATAGTGTTGGCTTATGTTTTGAAATTCTTATTAAAATAAAATATAATTATTTGTATCTTGCTTTCCAAGTGTTTTAGAATAACACTGCTGAACCAACCTTGGTGTATATGAAGAAGTTTCTAAATTCATTCTAGAGGGTGTATTTTACTAGAAAAATCCCCTCAGAGCATTCTTTTCTTTAATTTTAGTTGACAAGAAAATTACATGCAGTTTGTGTCATTGCAATGCTCTTTCAGTTCTTGATAGGTTGGAATAATTAATCTAAATGAGTCAAAATTCCCTGAAAAATCATTAAAAACAGTAGGTGGAATGATCTGTAAATGAAATTACTCACATGAGAAGTCCAGCAACTTGTTAAATCCCCATTTAAGAGAAAATGCATAATATTTTTCTTAATGCCAGGTGGTGCATTTTATCTATCTGTCTTCTTGAAATTCCCTGTGGTCCTGTGTCTTTCTTCTGTGCAACTACTGTTTTCAATTCTTCACTATTTACATCTAGAAAATGAAAAATCCCAAATGTATTCCTTTCTATTTCACCTCGCTCCGGAAAAAATAGGGAGAAAATATTAGGAAGTAATTTCTATGCGTAGGGAAAATAAGAAGATAATTGGGAACAGGCAAGATGGAAGAATCAAAAGGAAACCTTGATAATCTTACTGCATTTCCAGTGACTGTCTAATGAGATGTAGATTTTAGCAGTAGATTTCTTTCACTATAGCTTTTGAAGCAGTTTCGCCTTGCATCCTTGTAGCCAAAGTGAGATGGGATGAGACTGAAGGGAGGGTCTGCAAAATGGATGGTAAAATAATTGAGCCAGCAAACTCTAAGGTTATTGTTTCTTGATTTGAAGTGTGACTAGGAGCCAGTGGATACTAAGAATGAATAGAAAGGCCAATACTATCCAGCCTCTGTAGGTCACTTGTATAACAAACTGGGATACAGCTGCTGCAAGTTTGAAGGTGTCACGAAATGATGGGAGAACAGTTGATGTGTGGATTGTAGTACTGCTAGACAGAGGGACTTTTAGAATCTGGAGCAAGGGGCCAACAAGAACCACATAAAGTTCCAGAAAGACAGATAGAGAATCCTGCACTTTGCCTTGAATAAGGCCATTTGTGAGTATTCTTGGAACTGACTGGGTAAAAACAATCTTCACAGAAACCACCCAGGTGACTGAGTGGAGAGGCTGACTAAGAGTTAAAAGTGTGGCCTTGCAGTAAAAATATCACAGACTGGAGTGTATGAGCTCCAGTGTAGTCAGCAGGTTATGGTTATTATTTCCTCTTCAGCACTCATGTGGAAAATTGTCTGTAGTTTTTGTGTCCTTCACCATACCAGAGAAATATTGCAAAATGAGGCAAGTCAGGGGAATGACCCATTAAGGGGCCACAGGGTGGAGTATCTGTTAGACAAGGAGAAGCTGAGTGAGCTGGAGGAGAGAGGAGGTAAAGGGGATCATATTACTAATTTGGACTGAGAACAATAAGATTAATTATTCCATGACACATTTCAAGGAGAAAAATATACTTGCAATGTCCTCTGGTGCCATATTCTCTGTTGTAAGGGGAAAAGTAGCTGTATAACTAGTGAAATCTTGCATTCATACTCTCTTCCTTAAATTTGCAGAATACCACAATGCCTTCTTAGAGGCATCAGAAATACAAAAATTAGGATTTTTATAATAATCCTCCATGTATGAAAAACCTAACCAAGTGGTGTATGTTTTATTCCTCTAGTGTTTTAGAGGAGCCATTAGATGTGAATGAAATATACATAATAAAGGGGCTTTATTAGAAAGGAGATTGAATCCCGAAGAAAAGTTACAAACAAGTTGCTCTTGATGGATACAGCCTGTCGGAAACAGAAGTGATCACACATGCACACAGCCCATTGTAGCTGCAGTCTTGAGGCCTAGGTACCAGTCCCCCTCAAAATGAGGACAGAACACTTTCAGATGAAATTACTGCAGTTCTAATTAATCGGTGTCTTCACAAAACAAACAAACAAACAAACAAACAAAAACCTATAAAAACAAACAAACAAAACTTTTTCTCCTCCTTAATCAGCAAAGAGAAATAGTTTTTTTTCTCAGCAACTCTGTTTTCAAACAGAATGAAGAATCCAGAATGAATTAAATCATTACTTGGCTTCCTCACTACCAAGACTGCTATTATATTGGAATAATGGATTTTGCAATGTTTTAACAGCAACTGAAATAAGGAGGAAACAGTGCTGGCAGACATTTCTTCCTGTTATTTCCTTCTGTCTGGAAAATGCCTATAAATTCATATTCATGTCAAAATTATAGTAAGCTCTTCTTTATATTGCCTTGAAATTTAGTCAGTACCAAAAAAAATACCCTACTTCTACTTTTTATTATGGTGAAGTACCTTAGTAAGGTTGCCTTTTTCCTCATGGAGGTCTCAACTTGCACTATTATTTTGTAACAGAATTCTCATTTCTGTAATTCATTATTTTCTTCTTCAAAGAAGTAGAAGAAATATCATCTATAGGTTTTATATCTGAGAACTTGTTATACACAGTGCAGTAGTTGACTCTAAATACATTTTTTATTGAAAGTTGAGATTTTGGCTTTTTTAATTGTAAATTTTGTCAATTCTTATTTTTGATGTTTTGCTCAGGTTGTTTTGTTTTGATGTTTTATTTGGCATTTTTGATGTGTTGTTCTTTCATTGTAGCTGGTCACTGTGGCTCCCCAGACCCAATTGTAAATGGTCATATTAGTGGAGATGGTTTCAGTTATCGTGACACTGTAGTCTACCAGTGTAATCCTGGCTTTCGACTTGTTGGTACATCTGTCAGAATTTGCCTGCAGGACCACAAGTGGTCTGGACAAACTCCTGTTTGTGTCCGTAAGTACAATTAATTTTTCACTGAATCATTGCTAGTATTTCTAACATAATCAAATATTAACAGTGGTTTGCATGTTCAAATGTTTTGGGTTCAGATCAGATATTTATTGGTCCTACTGTCAGTTACAAGGGTTGTTATGATCCAGTTTCTAATCTAGCACAAACTTGTTAATATTTTCAGTAACTCCTAATTTCTATTTTTTTCAGAAACAGGATGTCATAGACTTTGAATACCAGGCTGCAACTGTGTAACTTAATCTATCACTTTCTCCTTGTCCAGGCATAGTTGTTATGCCAAGTATGGGCTTGCTGAGCTTCTCCCTTTTTTTCACCAAGAATAGAAATTCCTTTGTATATTTTCATTGCTTGGAGGACAAAATTGGACTAGTGTTCATCTGTGCAGTTCTGATGGTGACCACCCATTTTTTTCAAATTGGCCTCAAGTTCACTAACCAATGCAAGCCAAGGCATGCCATTGGATTATGCTACATCTGTTAGAAAAGATGTTAGCTTTTTTATAGCCTTTAATATTTTCTTAATTCACCTGTTTTTGAAAATCCCATAATTAAGTGCTAGAATTGTGGAGTCTCTCCCTCTCTAGTTCCTTCTTTGTTTGTGTGGCAGATTATCTGACACTTTATGAACCATCAGCCATTTAATCAGTTAAGTCCTATTTATCTGTTTTATATTTTATTACTTTATTATGTAGTTGATTTTATTTCCTTTTCAGTTTTATTAAAGAACCCCATTTTTATACATATTCTTGGGGTTTTTTTACATATTATTGTTATTTTATATCAACTGTTTCAGTGTTGCATTTTTTAAGATGTCTGTAATTCAGACAAGTATTGTCTACACAGAGAGAGTCACTAAGATGGTCAGCTTTTCTGTTCAATACATATTAGACTTCTAAGTGTCAATATTTTCTTTCTTAGGGTAAATTGAAAATTTTTGCTTTCATACAGGGGCAGGAAATATCTGCCAAGTGTCATTGTCGTTTTAAAACCATATTTGCATCTTCAAGTGATTTATATTCATCAAGAGAGAAATGTCACAACTAGTATTGTTACTGTTAGTGCATTCGACTGTGCGGTGAATAAAATCCCTTCAAAAGAAAGGGGCAAAGCTTGCGGGGCATGGGAGGGGCAAGAGGCTGCTTCTTCTTAAATTGATGTTATCATTAGTGTTATGAGAAGAACTGGCATCAGTTTCTGTTATTACAGTTTGCCTAATGCTTTCCATTGCAACATGGTTTTCTTTTGCTAAACTAGACTTTAGACTAAAAAGCCATGCAAGATGATTTTCCTCCTTTGATTAATTTATTAAGAAATTTCCATTTAAATGAGACTCTAATTTCTGAGATATAAAGTGTAAACATACTGTTCACTAATGCTAGAAATATGTTCTATTGAAATACTCTCCTGACTGAGAATTGTGGAATCTGGACTAGAAATGTGGTGGGTTGATCTTGGCTGGATGCCAGGTGGCATAAGCTACTCTTATTCCTCTCCTCAGAAAGGCAGGGGAAGAAAATAAGATGGCAACTTACTAAAACAAAAGGGAATGGCTGCACATGCAAGCTTCCCATGAACAAGCAATGTCTGGCTGCTTCCCAGCAAAGAGGGCTTCAGTGTGCCTGATGGCTGCTCCAAAAAACATGTAAATAATGTATGATACCTCCCCTCCTTCCCTGCTGCCATCCTGCCTTGCCCCTTCATTCTTCTTCCTCTTAGCTTTTATATCTGAGGTATAGAACATCCCTTTGCTCAGCTGACCTGTTATTTCCCCTTGTGAGGTTGCAACTGCTCCCAGCCTACCAGTGGGAAGGTGGAATGTTGGGGAGACAGCAGTGGTGCTGTGCAGTGCTGCTCAGCAGTAGGAAACAGTGGGGTTTTATCCACACCTTTCTAGCTAATGATACCAAAACATCCATCTCGGGTGGGTGCAATACAATGGCAGAGATATTAGGGGCTGTTCCCCTGAAAATTTGCCCCAAATTGGTCTTTATTTTGCGAGATTTTTGCAGAACATCACATCTTTTTATATTTTTAATTTACTTTGGAAGGATTTTTAGATTTGTAAAGGGCCAGGCATTGTAATCTTAATAAATAATACTTAAGGAAGCAATTGTAGCTCTTCACCCAGGACTATTTAAGATTCTTAGTCTCATATAAAAGGCAGCCTCCTTCATCTTGCAGATATTCTGATGTAAAAGTCTTTCCCCATCTCTTTACTGGATAAACAGGTGGACTACACTTTAGCCAAGTATTCTCTGAAATGTCTTTCCACTTGCTGCTTATTGAGATTTATTAGGAAATGAGAAGATTTCTGCTTAGTTCCTTGTGAGTAGCAGCACAGCAGACTCAAAAAAACCCAAAACTATGCATAGGCTATTTGAAAGTATGATAGACATCACTAGCACAAAGTTGAGAAGTTCTGTTTGTACATGTGTCTATATGTACATTCTGACTTTACATTGTGTCTATGTTTTTCTATAATATTTTAATGTCTTGTCACATGGAAAACCAGAGTTTGACCATAATAACCTTATTTTTTAAGTTCTATTTTAGCAAAATCAACATGCGTAATATATAATGGGAAAGATTTGCTCCCAAAAATGATTTCTTTATAGTCATAAGAAATTTAGATTAAAAGAATCACTACTTCAGCAAAGCAATGCAAGATCCTTGAAGCTGGACTGCTTTGGAACTCCCGAATGTTCTGAAATAGTACATCAAATTTGTTTGGCTCTACTACATGTTTAAGCTTGTCTGAAAAAATATTTTCCTTTATTTGTATTAGTAGGAATTTTAAGATGCATTTTTAATGGTCTAATACATATCAAATGTGTGTGAAAGTGCAGATATATATATATCTCTTTTAAAATATATATGTATTTCAATTTATTTTTATTACAATTTTCAACATAAGTAGGTTCTAAGAGTTTTATTGGAAAAAAAGATATTTTTCTCCTGGCAGTTAGGAATTCTCAATAAATATATCCTATTCTTCTTCTTATGTATGAATGTCAAAGATAAATTCAGAAGGGGGAAAAAACCCTAAAATCAAAAGCCAGAATGCCAAAAGAGCTCCAACGTGCAAGTGGTTAGTGGTTAGAAGCTAACCTGCCTATTTTTCTTCTAACAGCAATCACATGTGGACATCCTGGGAATCCAGCTCATGGAATGACTAATGGCAGTGAGTTCAATTTAAATGATGTGGTAAATTTTACCTGCAACACTGGATACTTACTTCAGGGTGCTTCTCGAGCACAGTGTCGAAGCAATGGGCAGTGGAGTAGCCCTTTACCCAACTGCAGAGGTAAGAGTTTTACCCAGCCTCAAAAAACTGGGATATAAGTCACAAGCCAGTCCTATAGGAACTTATTCTCACCTTTATTTGAGTATCTGCATTTCTATGTTGGAGATTGTTGTTATGGCTGAGTATTGGAAAAGCCTAGACTTTTCAGTATTTTACCTCAAAGTTCTCAGACTGCAATCACCAGCATTTAGTTTACAGACATATAAAGTGAACTTGGTATCACAGAAGTTATATTACATCAATAAATCATAGTTGCCTGTCTAGCCTGAATTAGGTGAATTTTAATACAGGTTCCACAAATGGTCGTTAGGAAATTGAATATTTATGTATCCAAACATTATTAATTTTGTTTCCTAGCAACACATTCTACTTGATTTTTTTGCAAAGATATCTGAAATTGATTCCTGGTGTGCTATGGGAAAAATGGGCATGTTTGAGAGATGAGAATGAAGCAAAGATTTGTGTTAGAAAATCTGTATGAAATGTGCATATTAGGAAAGGACAAAAAACTCACAATCTACAATTCTCAGATTGAATTCTTTATCCAGATCCCAGTAGAGTAATTAAGATTAAAACTTTCTGAACTTAACCTGTTTTTACTCCTTCCATTTTTGACCAATGCTTTTTTTAATTTCTTTATCTTTGGGCTATTGTTGCAGAATATGGAGCTAACATCTCTTCTTTGGTCTGTTCCACCAATATCTTGATCAGACATTAAAATATGTTCCCTAATTTATTGTTTTTATGCTATATGCCCCAAAATAACTTCTACTGGTATAGCACAAGCTTTCTCAATGCTGTATCCATTAAGATACTGATATTTAATGATATTGTGAAACATTTTCTTTTGGATCACTGAGACAGACTGAATATCTTCTGCCTACATCATAATTGTAAACTGGCAGAGAAGTGAAAGGCAGGACATGAGGTAAATCATGTAAGATGTACTGAAAGATCTCAAAGGCCAGGGCAAACCTCTTTGTGATACTGTATATCCTTCAGTGCTCTTTTTGTGAAGGCTCTGGGAGGAAATGTATTTTAATGGCTCTAATTTACAAATGTTTTTCCTGGTCATATTCAAAACTGGAATTATCTGGGTTCATTTATAAATGTTAATAGCAGTGCCAATTTCCAAATATGTAAACCAAAAACAAATTTTAAAATGCTGTTTCTGGAAAGAATCTGATGGCTATGTCTTCTGTGGAACATGAAAAGAAACAGAACACAAAAATTTCTCCAGAAATGCAGTGGTTACTAAGCTTTTCTTAAATATTATCTTTCACTAGACAAATGTTAAAACACTGTAAGTAGTATGCTTATTGTTCTTTGTAATTTGTCTTTTATGGGCTAAAGGAAAACGCAGGAAGCAAAGTCATTCTAAGGATGCAATATTGGGACTAAAAATGATGTAACAAGAACATAACTTTGACTATTGTACCTTTATTATCCACCTGTTGGTTTATTAAAAATCTTATTGCATTACAACTGTTGTTTCTAAGAATAATAATTATCTTTGGTGATTAACTCATCATAATATTTCAGAGATAACTGATGCAATTTCAGGCTCAGTGTGTGTGGAATTAGATCTTTCATTCTCATTAAAACAATAAAGAGATGGCAATTCCCTCAGTCACGACCCTCAGAATTTTTTTGAGGTAACTAACACAACAATATAATTATTGTAACAGAGAAACAAGAACTAGTAAACTGCTCCTATTTAGGCATGTATTTTTTTTCCCTTTTATACTGTTTTCTTTTGCTAGGCCTAAGTGAACATGCTCTCCTGTCTCATCTGTGAGACATTTAAGTGAGATTTTATTTGTTAGATAAGCATACTTTTTCACTTATACTGTAGACGCAATCAGAATCTGCTCTGTTTGACTGTCAGAGGCAGAGAATAGAACAGCTTTACTGAAGTTCAACCCCATTTACAAGCTGAGTTAGTCAGCCATTTACATTGAACTCCATTACATTTATTAAAAGGAAAACAAATCAAAATGAAAGCAAGGAAAAACCATGTAAAGACAATGTAAAGATTTTTTTATAAAGAACATAAGAATTAGGATGCTTACAGTTACCACAATATTATTTCAGTTGTGTCCTGTCTACTTTCATTGTCCTTTTTAAATTTATTTACATGAATTTGAGTTTGATCTAGGTCAGTTTATGGTCTGAAATCTTGCTTAGGGAAACTGTTTTTACTGAAAGGAGTATTTACTATGATGCAATTCTGCCATGATCCATTCACTAAGGATGGTAAACTCCTACCAGAATGGCCCAGAGTTCTCTTAGTTGAGTATCTACAGTTTTGTCTATACTCATGATGGTGGTAGGAAGCTCGACGTTTGCCATTCACTCAGTGTTTCTTCATTTCATTCCTCACTTAGTATTTCTTTGTCTATAGCAACATATATTTTTCTCTGTCTTGTATCTCTTCCATCATGAACTGCAAGGACACGCCTAATTTTATCACCCGCTCTGTGCACCCAGAGCTCTTTGCTGCTAATCGTAACACTGTAGCTGCTCACCTCTGTGGCCTGGTTTAAATGATTTAGAAGGTTTGAAAAAGTTGCCATGAAGTTTACAATTTGTCCAAGAAACCTCTCGTTCTGAACAGAAACGTATGGTCTAAATGTACATTTACTGTTGTAAATGTATTTGTGCACCAGAAGATATTTAGTTATAGTGTGAAGGGAATATTCAATATCTACTTTAGCTAAAGCATATCAGTGCTAGACCAGTTGTGTACCATTCTCCTAGGACATGCATCTCTGATCTGGAAATGTGGGGGATTCTTATTTCAAATATATGCAAATTTAAAGTGTGTATTATAATTGCCTTGATAATTGGTATTGTTTCTTTGTCTAGACTGGGGTGGTGGGTTGACCTTGCAGTTAGTATATAGCAGTTTCTCTCTGCTGCTCCTTCTCTTCCCTGGTGTGTGTTCTCCACAGGCTGCAGAGAGTATCTACTCCCTCATGCGCTGCCTTCTCCTCTAAACTCAGTGTTCCCTTTTTCACTTCTCACCTGTGTGTGTGGCCTCCTCTCTTTGGTGTATTCTCCCTTTCCTAAATATATCTTCAGAGAAACAAACTTTTCTCATGGCTCACCTCTGACTTGAAGAGAGACTGAGAGTTGGGGTTGCTCAGCTTAGGGGAGGAGGCTCAGGGCAGCGTTGCTTATCATCTATACTTATCTAAGGGACAGTGTAAAAAAAGAGGGCCAGACTTCTCAGTGGTGCTCCCTGAGAGTACATGATGCAAAGGGTAAAGAATCAAACATAAGAAAAAGTTTTTAAAATGTGATGGTGGTAAAACACCTGAATAAATTTCCCCAGAGATATTGTGGATTTTCCACTCTTACAGCTATTCAAAACCTGACTGACAAAGCGCTGGGCAAAGTGTTTAGTTGTCACTTTCAAGTTCAAGTATTCTTGTGTACAGTTTATGACTAAAGACTGTATGTACACCAACTATATTCCTATGTCAAATTTAGTCTTAATGAATTGATTAGAACATACCTAAAGCAAATAATAGTACTTTTTCTGGCATATGTCTTTACTTCTAAAATTACCTTTATTTAATGGGTGGAAAGCATTTGTTTTCAAGTTTATTGTTGCAATGAAATATGAATTTGTTTACAAAGAAAGCAAATCTTCCAGCTCTTTAAATATCCTGCTGGAAAAGGATTGATTCTTGGCAAACCTGTATCATTTAATTCTACAGAGATTTTACATATGACCTTTCTTTCAAACCTCGGTTGAGTTCATCTGAGTCAATAATGAATTTGGCTTCATTTGACTGAGACTGTACAGGAAGTGCTACAAATTAAAAATTGCTGCTTGAAGCTGTTGCAGCAGTTTATTTTATTTTATTTTATTTTATTTTATTTTATTTTGAAACTGAGCTGTTATGTAAGCATAGGAAACCTTGATATTTTTGGAAAATAAAACTGGAGCAGTTCTTAGGTGCACTTTTGCAATGATACATTGCTTCTGTCTGTTGTGTCAATAACAGGTTAAGTATTTAGTAGGGAAAATTTAGTAAGGAAATTTAGATGGGGGGTTTTGACTAAGAATATAGTAATGCACAAAAAAAATCATATTTGCTATTTAAGAACCATGTGATAAAAACTTGTATGAAAAAAAGAATTTTAATATGTTTATATATTCTAAATGCTCCACAAGCACTGAATTGCTTTGCAATGATATTTACCCCTACTCCAGAATGCTTTTATCTGTTCTGGTTAACTGTTTTGACTCAGCAAGTAAAATCCTTTTTCTCTTAGAATCTCCATATTTTTTAGTATTTGATTTGGACCTGTGTTCTGAGGTAATGTAATTCTTAAAACACCCATGCCTTGGGAAAACTATGTTCCCACTGTTTCTGTCACAAGTGAAAAAATGGCATGTTGTGATGTTCAGGTACTTTGTGAGATAGAAACCCCACATTTTCTGAATTATTTAAACATTGATATCTGTTTAAAATTTATATTTAATCCTTTTGATGCATTTAGTATTTTCTAAAGATTAACAATGACCTTTTCTGGAATGTGAAGGTCTCTGAAGTATGACTTTAAATACATCATTTGTAATTCTCCTCATGGACTCTATTTTTACTTTTATTTATTTGATAAAGAACAGGTCAAGTAGTACTTGCCTTTAAACTGGAACCAAATGGCATCAGAAAAATTACAATACCCAGATCTCTGCTGCAAACCTGCCTGAGTGGAGCTTGGTAAAACCTGGATGTGCTACCCCAGAAGTAGTTAAGACTGTATTAAATCCTAAGCCAAGTACGTTCATTGGATTTTTTTCCATTAACATTTTGGGACCAGGTTCCATTTAGTCTTTGGAAGCACAGAGAGCCAATCTCCATGCTTTCTACTTTTCATTATAACTCCTAACCACCAAAATGAGAACTGTATCAGATGGTCTCATCAGGGCAGTGAACTCCTGATTGCACTGCAGGTCATTTTCCCATATATTATTCTTGAAGCAAGAGCTGTTGCATTAAACACCACACTTTCTGCCTGTATTAAGGTAGACTTATATTCATAATCTGTACCAGGAAATGTGGATATCCTTTACTATTTTTTCCTTCAGATTTCCTTTAATCTTTTTATAGATGAGATTTAGGAGCTTTTCTCCTGTTAGAAATATGCTTCTTAAGACCAGAAACATTTTAATGGGAAGACCCACTTGGCAAAGTTGCAGAGGTTTGAGTTAGCTGATATTTTCCAGTGTGCATCAATAAGTCCTGGCTATTTGTTAGTAACAAAGAATTCAAGTTTCTGTTTATTTATACTGCATTTGTGCGGAACTTCTAACTTGAAAGGTTTATCTTTCTTTATCTCATTGCTCATAGATTCTTGAAAAGTTTAATTAGGCTTTTATGTCTTATCAGGAGTCTGATATCTACGAAGAATTGCAAATTTTATTGTGCTCTCTTTAGTGGCTATGTCATTTGAACCAGTGATAATATGTTCCACTCATTAACTGACAAGAAAACCTTTCTGATGGCAGCTGATGGAAAGATAGGAGAGATTGAGACTGGTGACCAATTCTTCTTACCCTAAGTTAAAGCAGCTCTGAATTTAAGCAGTTTTTCATCTCTGGTGTAGTCAAGGATTTGTATAAGCTGAGAAATGCATTTTGTTCACCTTTGTTTTTTTCCAGAGTCAGAGGCCTTTGTTGTGGCTTATTTATACTTAACTGTCAGATATACCTAGCCTGGTCATATTGATAGAATGCTGATATTCTTCAGAAGGATAACTTGCACTTGAGTAAGTTTCCTAAATAAGGAGGTGAGGTGCCATGGGAGATGCCATACAGTGTCAGATATTCACCTGATCTGGCAGAGATACCCCTCTTTGGAGTGAAACCAGCCTGGAGATTAGGCAAAGATACTTCAAAAGGCAGTAGAAACATCTTTTGAGGCAACAGAAGAGTTCCTCATCCAGGTGAAAAACAATGCTCACTTTGAAAAAGGATATGAAAAAAAAACTTTAAGTCATGATTCCAGAATTTGTACTAGTCTGACAAAAGCTATTGTGTTAGTATTACTTGTTCATAAATGCCCAAAAATGAATTTTGCATGCAGAGAACACAAGAGAAAAATAACAGGTAAATATTTTATTCTTCTGGTCAATTTGCTATTGTAATACCTTGCAAAATCTAAATAATTTTGCAAAAAGTAAATATATTCTAGATACCAACATTAATGCAATATTTTCACATAAAAAATGTTTAAAAATACTATTGATAGTTACAAAAGTGTGTAAGAGATGCTTAAGATTGCTTCTGTCAAGGCAAAAAAAAAAAAAAAAGAGTGAGAACAAGAAACAAAATACTATGAATGATGTACTTTTTTGATGATCATTCAACTTTTTAACAGAAAGCTGCCCTAGACAACTCTGGCATGGTCTTTTAACTTTGTCCTCAAGGGTTTGAATCTACTCAGTGTGAGGTTCCAAAGTTAACAGGGCAGACTTGGAGTATTCTCCAGCTTTTCTCAGAAGACTAAACCAAGACTGACAGAAATCATTTCCCATGGAACTCTTGACAGGTGTCATTGAGAGAAAGCAATCTCAGTCTACTCTCAGTGTGATTTACAATTGAGTCCCCAGGGTGAAAAACAATTGGGGAAAATACTGCATTATTTCTGTATGCCAGCCAACTCAAATTCTTTTCTAAAGTACTACTTACTGCAACCCTTTTTAGCAACAGCATACTTGTGTATAAATTTAAAAACTGATAGCTGATCTTAAGTGGCACTGCAGGCATAATTGTGGTTACTTTTTAACTTGAGGGATCATATTCCCTTCCATAATAATTTTATGAGACTTCATGTATGATGCAAAAATTTTGTTCACAGAGTACATGCAGAAATTATGCATTTGGTGACTGTTTTGTATGTCATTCATCACTGAACTGTCTAAACAGATACTACTGGTACTGGGGTGAAAACTCTGTATCACACAGGAAAATTGATACTTTGAGACTGCAATATATTCCTTGAACATTCCATATTTCTGGTCTGCATGGAAAATTAAGTTTTTCTGTTCTCCCTATTGACTTGAAAAATAGTTCAGTTAGAATTGCTTTTGGGTAGCTATGAGTCAAAATATATTCATGAAACAAATTTTAAATTTTTAATACTGACTTTGCATAAGCAAACTTGGCACGATTGCCTGTTAAATCAAAGATTTAATTTTAAGCAGTTATATGTTAATGTTTTATGTTACTAGTGTTATGTTAATAATCTCAACTTCACTAAACAAAGGTACAGCTCTGGTGAGTACAGTAATTTCATGTCCATAAGGCGCACCGGACTATAAGGCGCAGCCCCCGGGAGTCGGCAAAATTTGCAACTTTGTAGATCATATAAGGCGCACCAGACTATAAGGCGCACCTTTTTTTTTGCAGCGAGGCTCCACCCCCAGTTTCCCCCACGCAGTTGCTGGCTGAGGCCCCGCCTCAAGCCGGCAGCCATGGTACCCAGCAACCATGGGCCCCGAGGGGCGGTGCCGCGGGCCCCCAGGCCTGCCTCCACCCGGCTACCATGGCACTTCCAGCTACCCCCAGGGCTCACAGCTCACACTTCCGGGGTGGCAAACATTGCAACTTTGTACATCAGATAAGGTGCACCGGACTATAAGGCGCACTTCCGGTTTCAGGGGAAAACTTTAGTCAAAAGGGTGCGCGTTATAGTCGTGAAATTTCTGTAATCCATAAGATAAGAAGACTATTTTAAAATAATTGTATTCATAAATCTACAAAATCTTCAATAAATGACAGAATTTTGCAACATTCATCAGATTTTTCTTCTGTTTCAAAGAATATTCTGGCATTAAAATTTAAATAATTTGAACTATTACTCTCAATGTTCTCTTTCAACTAATCTAGTGCATGTTTGAGTTCAATAGCAATAATTTTCTCTCAATTGCAGTGAAAAATAAGCACTTTTTGGTTTTTCTTTTGAACAAAATCTAAAATGGCATTTCACTGTGTATTTTACTGCTTTTTCCTTTACATAATTTTTATCTGTACTTTTTATTTGTATTTCATTGTTTATCTCTTTGATCTAGAAATAAAATAGTCATTCAATATTATAGTTTAAAAAATAGTACTTTTTGCTGTTCTGGAGTTCCCACAACTACCAAATGAGATTTCTGTGTGACTGATAGTCTATGATGCCATGACTACATGTTGTCTACATTTTTGCTCTGGAAGGCACTTTCTTTAAAGGTTTGTGCCTGTAGATCTCTACTGTTGTCCCCATTCCATCAAAGAGAATACCAAAACATCTGCAATTTCATTCTCAGAAAAAACAGCAAAACATCAACAAAACCCAAACAAAATCAACAAACAAAACCCCCTCAAACCAAACAAATCCAGAACCCAAACAAACTATCAAATAAAACCACCCAAAAATCCCACCAGAAGTAAATAAAAAATACAGTTTGCATGGAGAAAGATTCTTTTGACATTACAGAAACTTCATGTGATAAACAGTGTGAATCTTGTCCTACAACTTGGGTAAAATTCGATAGTATGTGTCCTCATGCAAATTTCCACTAGTTTTGTGTATTCATTAATGAAATTTTACTGTAAAAGCGTATGTCCTGTTTAAGCTGAGTGTGCCCAGTTTCTAGCACTATATTCCTGAGCTAAAACAAATATGGATAATATTAAATGCAGACTACTAAACATACATCTGTACTGTGGATCTCTGTGAGTACAGCAAGGAGTTCTATTTGTACCAGGATAAAATTTCTAATACAGAGAATATT
This sequence comes from Catharus ustulatus, assembly GCF_009819885.2. NCBI lineage: Eukaryota > Metazoa > Chordata > Aves > Passeriformes > Turdidae > Catharus > Catharus ustulatus. The sequence continues at coordinate 96,651,318 of NC_046223.1, forward strand.
TAAATATGATTGATATATTGATAAGATGATGTAAATTCACCTTTGGACTATTGGCAGAGGAATGTAATTATTATTTTTCCACGGGATTTTACATATATTATTACAACCATAAAGAAAAATTCCATCTCTTTTTATTTGTATCATTTAAGGGAAGAACTACTCTTGAAGGTGTAATTGCTAAACAGGTAGGTATCAGTGGAATGGAAAAGTGTTGTTTTACCACAGTTTTTGATACACCATTCCATTGCAAAATGGTGTACTGATTAGAAAGAACATGGACATAGGTCTCAAGAAGACCTGAATTCTGTTCTCTAACAACATAAATGCAACTCTGGACTTCATTTTTTGATATGAAGGATAACAATAGCGGTATTGTGTAATTGTGAGGTTGGGAATCAAATAAAAAGTAGTTTTAGCTAAATACAAAGATTTCAAAATATTCACTTCTGTGTTTGAAATTAAATTTATCTGTGTTTTTAAATTAAACAGTTCCTGCCACGGGAGCTTAATTGCTTCTGCTTATTTAGATGGTTTTTCTTTTGGACCAAGTAGCACATTCACAGGAACTGTTTGAAGCGTGGCTCAGGGGTTAGTGTGGACAGAAGGATCATTCTGCATGAGCAGTTCAGACAAACTCACCCTGTTCTGGAGGGTAGCAGCACACAATGACGTCACTGAGCCATCATCTACTGGCCTCGTGCCAGAAAACAAGTACCAGCTTTCTTTAATTCAGATTGATACAGATGTATATTCAAATGTTTAGGAATGTGTAAAAATTAAGTTTAAGGATATGTTTGTACAAGGCAACTTATAACTATGTGGAGGATGCAGACTAGTTCCAAAGCAGAAACGTTACAGCAGCATCTACCCAGCACTACACCACATCTAATTGCCTAGGAAACAAGGTTAATTAGAATGCAGAATGTGTTGCTTCTGGGAACTGTGCTAGTTTCTGTAAGAAAAGATTGCACTATGAATACAGACATGTGAGCTTCTTCAGATCTAGCTTAATTTTTGGTAAGGCATTCTGTCAGTGTACTATACATTTTACAGACTTTCACATGTGTCCTGTCCTACAATGATAGTTATATTGCCAGTGCAAGAATTAGACTTAGCTGACAAAGATGAGTAACTATGGAAAAAATGCGGTAACGAAGAATCTGTCATGTAAAAGAAAAAAAGCATAGTCTCTTGATAATACTCTTAAATAGAGATCCCCAGAAAAAAAGGATTTTTGGAGATCTTCAAAGCAAGTACAGAGACACAGACTTCCACATCTAAATTTTTCACAGCTTTCAAAGAAATATTAGGAGTTGATTTTTTTATCTGCCATATGGTAGAGAAAAAAAAGTATTTGTTTCTGTCAATGAAATTCCATGTAAACACATATTTAACCTGCATATATCTGATTTCTGTATAAAATTTTATGATTATAAAAACACGTTTAAATGAAAATTGTTAGTATGAAATATAAGCTATTATAATAAACTGAATGTAGCTTTTCTGGTGAATTATTTCATAATATTCACCATAAAACAAATAGGAATAGTTTCCATTTGGAGAATCTACAGTTTTATTACTACTCAGGAACAACACCAAAAAAAAAGGATCTCTCATTGAACATAATTTTTCTACATAATTCCTTCCTTTCTTATGCTTTGTGTACATTATTGTAATATCTAATTTTTAAAAATTTATTTCACTTTACTGTGTAATTGTATTGTCAGTGTTTTTAATAACCATTGGTACATGAAAAATTGGGTTCTTTATGGCAAAAAGAGTTATTTTCCCCAAATATTACTTCTAAAATAATTTTTATGAAGGAAAACTTTGGATTCATGTGAGACATTCTTTAGACCAAGGTATATGTTTAGAATTGTGAGGTTAAAATTATGAACATATAACACTTCTAAAAGCATGGGTTTAAAATATAAGGACAAAAAAATTACAACTGGATTTTTCTCCAGTTGTATTAAAGATTAGGATGTTAGAATTTTTCTAAAATCGTGATACTTTTCAGCTGATTGAATGAAATGTCCCTTCAATGAATGATTATTTGCACAAACTTTTTCTAGCGTATTATCTGATCAGCACATTCAAATTTTGTATGTGATAAAACTTAAGCTTCTGAATAAAAGTTATTCAGGAGTAAAAAGCAGTCCATTATGGACTATGTATATTTTACCTCTAAAATGATAATCTTATCTGTATTCTTCTCCATTGATTTCTTTTTCATGAAAACTCATTTGAACTAGATTACATACTTGAGAGGTAGATTCCTGTGGTTCTTTGATGAGCTTTAATTTATGATACTAATGATATTTTTAGGTTTTTGGGTTTTTTAGTTTATTTGTACTGTTATATTTAGAATGAAGACAGGGAGGAGCAGAGTAGGTGTTTGCAACTTTTCATATAGTTTTCAGAATAACAGACAGCAAAATTGCTGTTTGAAAAAGTCCCAACCCAAGCTGTTAAAGGATTCTATGACTCTGCAGTCACTGCAGAGTAAAAAATGAAGAAATGGGGAGGATAGCTATATTTTATATAAAAACTAAACAGTTATGAAAAAAACACATATTTTTTTGGTTTTTAATGGCTATCTGAAAAAATTACTTCATGCTTTTTGGTGCTTACCCTCACTGCTGCTCCCCTATCAAGTATTTGATTTTTCACTGTCTTCCTTTTTCTGTTCTACACATTAATAGCAGAAAACGTCCTTAATATTTGAAGCACTTTTTCTCATTAGAAGAAATTGAAAAAAAGAAAATGTCAAAGTGTTATTTAAACTATATAATATTCTTTCACATAAAGATTATGTAGAAGACCAAACTAAGCCTACCAAGGGAATGATGAAAAATTCCTCCAATTTTTTTTTTCTTCTTTGAACCCTTGTATACTTGATATTATGTATCTTGTCCAAGATTATTAAAAGAACTGGAGTAAAATTGTGTTATTATTTCGAAAACAAAAAATATATAGAGTCTTACTTAGGAGTCAATATCTCGGATATTTAAGTCAAATAAAACCCACAAAGGAACCATAGATGAACCACAGTCACAAGCTGCTAGTGAAGTAATGAAAATCATTGCTACACTTGCGATATTGCTGTTATGCATCAGCAATGAATACTGTTTGTCTTACAGTGGTGAACTGTTCTGATCCTGGATTTGTGGAGAATGCAATTCGTCATGGACAGCAGAATTATCCAGAAAGTTTCAAATACGGAACAAGTGTAGCATACCACTGCAAGAAGGGCTTTTATCTCCTGGGCTCATCTGCACTGACCTGTAAAGCAAATGGGCTATGGGATAGATCATTACCAAAGTGTCTGTGTAAGTATCCATTAGAGTGGTGCGTAGTTTTAAATCATGATAGAAAAAAGAAGTATAGTCATCTGTTAAGGAAAAAAGTGGACTTTAAGATCAACAAATTGTAAATTGTACATCTCAGTAAGAAATCATTAAAACAAAATATCATGCAACTTATCATTATTAAAAATGTACTTCCAGGGAACTTCAGAACTATTAGTTCAAATGCCAGAAAGTTAGCATTAATTTCCCCTATTGGTGAATTGTTAAGGTATCTGGAAACAGTTAGGGAAATCTAAAGTTATTATTATTTTTTATAATTTAGAATGATAGTCTAATACCATTAATGCCTATATCAGATATTTCTAGATTTTTCAGACTCATTGTAGTGTATATTTGACAAGGAATCTGTGAAATGTTGTGTAGAAAAATTTTACTCAAGAGGTTCTTTGAATAGCATCACTTCATATTTCCTCCATCACTTTCTCCTCAGAGAGGGATGAAATTTTCTGGTGTTTGTTATGATCAGTAAGCTTCATATCTTTACAAAATATCAGTTTAATTTCCATTAATTTCCATTGAGATATTTTCCTTCTCTGATCACTGTTAATTTGTGGACATGATTCTGATTTGAAATGCAATTATAAAAAGTAGTAAATGAAATTAAAGTGTATTTTAATTTGAAACATATCAGATATTTTAAAAGTTTTTGCTTTAGAGAATTACAATTCTTTACTAAAAATTATTTATTTCATGGATTTACACTTATATACCAGAGTAATATTATTTACTAGGTTGGTAAATTTATTTCTTTATTCTTTATTTCTATATTATTCTTTATTATGTTTTCCATACTGTTATATATCTAATATTCACATGACCCAAGGAATTTTTTTTGGTTTTTTAATCTGTGCTTTCAATGTCTGTTAATAAGAACTATACATGAAAAAATGGGTTTATTCACATTTCAGTAGGGAACTAATTTGGGGAAAATACACCACTTTAAATAAAAAAAATAACTGGGATTTTTTTTTGTTTTTTTTTTTTTTTTTTAGTTTGACAAGAAAAATAAGAAATAAGTATTACAGTAATTTCACGAATACAAGCCGCACCATTTTGACTAAGATTTTGCTCCCAAACCAGAAATGCGACTTATACTCAGGAACGGCTAATATGTGAATAATTTTCTGACATTTACAACCTCAGAAGTGCCAGCCAGGGTGCCGAGCCAAACAGCTGCCAGTAAAAGTCGGCATTTCGCGAATGTTACTAATTGTTACTCTGTTGCACCATGGGTGGAGCCTGGTTCCCTGCAGGCAGCATGGGGGGTGGGGAGAGAGGCGGGAGAGCTCTCTCCTTCCCTCCTCTGGCGCAGCCCAGGGGAGAGACGGGGGGGCTCCGCACCGCCATTGCCGCGGCTCGGGGAGGAGGCGGGGGGCTCCGTCCCCGCCTGCTCTGCTGCCGTGGGAGCGGTGGGGGGGCTCCGTCCCTGCCTGCCACCATGGGGCAGCTCCGGGCCGGGGCAAGCGAGCCCAGAGGCAGCGACCGGCCACGAGCGGCTCTGCCGAGCGGCAGTGCCGGGCTGGGCCACCTGGCCCCATTGGCAGCCCCAAGCAGGCCGAGCCTGCACAGCCCAAGCCGTGCCAGTAAAGCCCGCCCTGCCTCGGTTCTGTTACTAATTGGCAACTTTGTTGCACGTGGGTCCTCGCTGCAAACGACAGAGCAGCTTATACTCAGGTGTGGCTTATTTATGGACAAAGAACGAAATATTTGCCAGCACCCAGAGATGCGGCTTATACTCAGTGCAACTTGTATTCGTGAAATTACTGCATTTAAAATTATAAAAATGATCAGTAATCGATTTTCCTCTTACTCACTCCAGTTCATCACATTGCTATAAAATATTATTAAAGAATAAATATTTTATTTCACTATGCTGTTTAAACTGTACCTAGTTGTAGATATGATAAAGCTACTTACATTATCGTGTTTGCAATATATATTGGCACATTACAACAATAACCTTATTTAATTATTCCTTCCTATTGCTAACCAGAATGAGGTGTACTATTTCTAGGGAAGGATCATGAACAGAAATTAATGAGGAAGGATATCTATATATTTTTAGAGAAAGGCTAAACTGGATAGGCTAGTTTTATGCATATTTTTGTGTTTAACCTTAGAAATGACCAATAAATCATCTATAGCAACAAGAAAACTGAAACTATGTAAGAGTTGAAATCTAGACAGATATGTATATTTTGTGGACCCAGCCTTGTATTTAAAGGTTATAAGAGATTTTTTCTGTGCTGTGAAAACATCTCATAATGTTGGATTCTTTCCTTTGTTAGCCATTTCTTGTGGACATCCTGGGGTACCTGCAAATGCGATTCTTTCAGGAGACAAGTTTACATATGGCTCCATAATTCACTATTCTTGCACAGCGGGTCGAAGGCTGATAGGGAATTCTACGAGGGAGTGCCAAGAAGATAGCCACTGGAGTGGGACTCTCCCTCACTGCTCAGGTACTTGAACCAACCATTATGTGAATGTCACCTTGTCATATGAGCAAGCCTGTTCTCACATATGTTTAGCCAATTTTTTTTTTTATTTTCCAACTATATTTTCATTTCACCAATACCCACTCCTCTGTATCACAGCTATTTCCTGAAATATTCTCATAATCATCTCATTCTCTTTGTCATTACTTCACAACTTCACTTCTCAGCCACATGCTACAGCGTATAGAAGATATACCATAACGGTGTTTCAAACCTGGTAAAGTTTTGCTTAAATAGGATACATGTGTTACATTATATTCTTACGGACACTGTTTTATGTAAACAAAGGTTGCAATTTTTGATTAAGAATCTCCACAGCAAAAATATTAAGGTAAACTTTCTACATTTTACTACTCTTTTCTCTTGCAGAAATATACTTTGCACAGTATGCAAGCACCATAAATGACTGACATGTTCTTGGTGCTGTCAGGAAGTACCAGAACAATTAATTCTCCCTTAAACTATGCAAATCTAGAAGAAGACATAAAACATCACACAGGTTTGTTGCAGTGAAGAGTTCAGGCGAGGATTAACTGATAAGTACACCCACAGCATATTAATAGCTTTTGTAAGGGAAACAGGTATATCTACTTCTGTATATAAAAATCAAATACCTGAATGGTTTACAAAGAAAATTTCCTAGTGAGAAAATTGTTCATAATTATCCATTATGCAATCCTATAACTTCCCTTGAACTATTGGACATGCCCAGTGTTGGACTGATGTGGTTCAATGTGGTTCCATTCAGATTTGACCTAATTTAAATAGGTATAAGGTACTTTGAATTATTTTCAGTACTTTGAAAAAGCTCTGAATAACTGTTCATTGTAAATGGTCCATTTATGAGCTGCAAGTATAATTCTGCAAGGATGCTGAGCAGAATTTGAAATATGGAGCAAAGGAAGTGAATTTAAATCACTACTGTTTCTTTTCTGTTCTCTGCTGCTCAAGGAGGAAATAGTTTAGATTCTTCTCACACTGCTAGATCTCACTACCATTGTGCTCTCTATGCCTAGACCTGCAAGGCATCACTGCTCAAAGAGAAATCTTTTCTTGCTTATCTTAAGCTCACATGTATGTCACTTTCACCTATTTATCCAGCATAATATCCCAGATCTGAAATTGCATCGAGATTGAACAGCCAGATAACAATCTGGTGCTGTTATCCAACAATTCTCACCACAAGCAAAAATCTCATGTTTAATTGCTAATAATTGAGACTCTTCAGATATCTTCAGTCATGAATATGGTAGTAGTTTTATACATCATAGATTCAGAAAACATTAAAGGACCCTGTACTTATGGTGGGGGATATATGTCTAGTGTAACTAAAATATTGTCACCTATGCAGAATTCAATTCTCTAGCTTTGAACACAATGGGTCACCATCTTGAGAGCAAGATGATTCCCTAGGAAATGAAAATCTCTCTCTCTTTTGCCCAATGTAAATAAAGCAAAGAAAAACTCGTCACCCCCACCACCACCCCCCAAAAAAAAAAAAAAAACAGAGAAAACCTAGAAAGGTGTCTCGTTTCTCTAAGGTATTTAGAATTGTAAAACAAACTACACTTTCCAAGTCAGATATTCAGGAGATTAATCCATCAAAATCCAGTATGAATAATTTGTTGTCATAATGTCAGTGAAAGAATGATTGTGCCCAGGATGAATGAGAACTCTAATTGGTTTTATACTTCGGGGATATGGAAAACAGTCCAAATGTAATGTTTAAAACCTGTAGTCTCCTTCAGAATGGGATTAATTTATTTATATTATATTAATATACGTTTGAATGCCTGATGCTTCTATGATGTTAGAAATATGGTCTCAGGGTTTGTTGTCACTTGGGGACCTGTCGCAATGATAGATTTTTGTATCTTATGAATTAAGCAATAATTGACATTTTTGTTTAAAATAGCACACTTATTTTTCAATAATGGATATTGAGTCTACATAAAAAAGGAGTCTAGACCTTCATATTCCTCTAACTGCCTTTGTCTCTACCCTTTGACTATAACGTTTCATGGTCCCAGTTCAAATTTTCTCCAAGTCAAAACTAGGTATATCTAAGAAAAAAATAAATGTCCAGTCATTCATCTCAAATAATTCCCTCAGCAAAATCCCAAAGCAACTGATGTCATCAAATTTTCAGAATCATAGATCATTCTGCCCTGAAAAGTCCCTTTGCATTCACAAGCCAAAGTATATGTGATATATGTGTTTCATGCCATAAACATGCCTCAGTGGGAGCCTAAATCACAGTTTTCATGGTATTTCACACATTTTAAGCAGACAGAAATGTCTGTGAAATAGTAATGTCTGAGAGTAAGTGGTAGCAGATAGAATTCAGAGGTCACATCTGAACTTCTGCTGTAGCAGTGCCAGGGAATAGGTCATGGATGACAGTCCTTCATCCCTGAGACCATTATACTCTTTGAATTGCCCCAGACTAATTTTTACCCATCACACCTGGCAGTCCATCAAACAACACACAAATGCTTCACAAGTCTGTGTGTGCTGGAGATCATTCTCAACAATCACTTTGGAGGCAGCCACTGTGTTTTGAAGAGTGAGTTTTACTGTACATAGAGAGACAAAATATACCCGCTGGCTTGAGACACTCACAGTGTTTACAAACATGTGTTTACACCAGGAAATCTAGGTCCAAATGGTGTAGGGCAGGGTGAAAAGAGCAATCTATTCTAGAAGAGCCTAGTACTAAACAAAGTGAACACGATCAAAGCCCACAATTTAGTCTTGAATTCTTGTCTTGGCTGCCTTTTATATGAAATCATGATTGTATCCACTCATATTCGCTATAATTAAAACCTTATGACACACACTTATTCATGCTTTCTGACATAAGAAAATTTTAATTTCTATATGAACTATTAGAGTATTGTGAAAAATTTAGTATTTCTTTGTTTCAGATTTTATCTTTTGTATAAGAGGGGTGTCTGTTAAGAAAAACCCATTTAAAAACATACAGACTTCAAAATATTAAAGTACTTACACATATTTTGAAAAAAAAACCAAACCAAAAATAAAATCAAAGCCCAAAATCAAAACCTATAATTTCAAGAGAATTTGAATTTAGACATATAATTTAAAAGTGGAGAACAAAGTATTTTATTGCTGTTAACTGCAATGTAGATACAAAAAGATTTAGAAGAAATACAATTTTATGCCAAAATTTATAATAAATTGTTGATACTGAGACCATGCTTCCTTAGCCATCTTGTACAGTATATCCTGTAACAGCCACTTTATGTGATAAAGCACTTGACTGTTTCATCCGACTTAGGGCATCTTTGAGACCCCTGTCTTGCAATATGTCCTTTCTCTTTTAAACTTGTAACCAATATTTGCATAGAAATTTAGAGGATAATTATGAGATATTTTCATTCTTGTCAGACACAGAAGGGCAGGAGGTTTTCTGTAGATACATGTGTTTCAAATACAGTAGTTTCACGAATGCAAGCCGCACGGAGTATAAGCCGCACTTCCGGTGCCTCGACAATGTTGCTGTCTTTGTCAATAGATAAGCCGCACCCCGAATATTAGCCGCACTTTTGTTCGTCGCGAGAATCCGTGCGCAGCTTTGGCCAATTAGTAACAGGATCGCGGCATAGCGGGGTTTACTGGCTTGGGGCGGGGCCAGGAAGGCTCGGCCCACTCATGGTTGCCGACGGGGCCGGCCGGGTGGTGCTGCAGCCACCGCCGGGCTCACTGGCCCCCCTCTCCCGTCAGCACCACCTCGCTGCCGCGTTTGCTCGCCCGGCCGGCAGGGCTGCTGCCACCGCCAGGCTCGCTGGCCCCCCTCTCCCGTCAGCACCGCCTCGCTGCCGTGTTTGCTCACCCTGCCAGCGGGCCAGCCGCCGCTGCCGCTGCCAGGCACGCCGGCCACCCCGCGCCATGTTTGCTCGCCTGGCCGGCAGGGCTGCCACCGCCGCCGGGCTTGCTGGCCCCCCTCTCCTGTCAGCACCGCCCCGCTGCCGCGTTTGCTCGCCCTGCCGGCAGGGCCGCTGCCGCCGCCGCTGCCGCTGCCAGGCTCGCCGGCGACCCCGCGCCGCGTTTGCTCGCCAGGCCAGCAGGGCTGCCACCGCCGCCAGGCTCGCCGGCCGCCCCCTCCCGTCTGCACCGCCACCGCATTTGCTCGCCCTGGCCGGCACTGGAGGCCCCCGCACCGCCGGGCTCCCCCACGCTGCTGGCCCCGATTCTGCTGGGCTTCCCCCGCTGCCAGGCAGCCCCACCCGCCGGGCTTCCTGCTTCTGCCATGCTCCCCTGCACTGCTAGCCCCAGTTCTCCCGGGCTCCCCCGCCCTGCTGCCTCAGGCTCTGCCGCCCGCCCCCACACTGCAGGCCCCGCCTCTGCCAGGCTTTCCCACCTCAGCCGGGGCCGGCCGGGCTCCAGCTTGGCTTGGGGCTGCCGCGGGCTCTCACTTCCGTGTTGGCAGCTTTTAGAATATTGTTCATGTATTAACCGCCCTCGAATATTAGCCGCACTTCCGGGTTTCCACCAAAATTTTGGTCAAATTGGTACGGCTTGTATTCGTGAAATTACTGTACATTTCCTAAAAATTTGAACATGGTTCTCCTCACTCTTGCTGTTATTTAATTCTTGTTATTAGAAGATATCACTACAAGTTAAACAATAAAATACAATGTGTAGAAAGTAAAAAGCAGCAGAGTTGTTGAACTGACAAAAAGTGACAGGGGTGCTTCCTATGTTCTCTATTATCTTTTAGCTTTTATTTTTATCACATTCTGGGTTTAGGCCTGTATTGGTCAGAGAAAACCAAGTAAGATAAGAGAGAGAAAGGTTTGAAAAAAAGAAATAGGGTAAAAAGATACATATTTTCATCTTTGACTTTATTTTCACACCATAACACTGATGAAAAGGGATTGATTGTAATAGAAACAATGCAGTGGCAGTATTCACAAGAGAGTAATTTTGCTGCCATTACATTTGCACATAATGTCCCTGCCAATAATTGTGGTCTGTTGTGTTTTGCAGGAAACAATCCTGGTTTTTGTGATGATCCAGGAGTACCAGCTCATGGGTCCAGACTAGGGGATGAGTTCAAAACAAAAAGTCTGCTACGTTTCTCATGTGAAATGGGTTATCAGCTGCGGGGGTCTGCAGAGCGAACCTGCTTCTCTAATGGCTCCTGGTCAGGTGTACAGCCCGTGTGTGAAGGTAAGTATTGAAACATTGGCATTGTGACACTATTGACACGCTTCCTAATGACTTTTTATTCTTTGATTGAAAAATTTTCTTAGGCAGAAATATGCTTTCATAACATTCTGCAGAAAGTTTACAAGCAGTTCATGCTTTGCTTGCAAACTTAAATCCAAACTGCTAAAGTTTTGGAATATAGGTAAGTTTTTGAGGAAATCATTTTAGTTAAAAAAAAACTGGCCAGAAAATAAATAATAGATACCTGAGGTAAATGTAAGACTAAACAAATGCTTTTGATTGAAATTTTGAAAATGGAGTGATAAATAAATCCATCATGTTTTGTGACAATAAAATGCTTTCATCTTCTCTTTCTATGTAATATTTGTGCATAAAGTACTGAATAAATTATAAAATAAAGTTGCATAAATTAATATATAAATTAAGTATAAATTGGTATATCAATGCATATTTCTCCACAAAAGTTGGACTAATTTCTAATGAGATATTTTTGTTCTGTCTCTTTTAGAAGAAATGCAACAGAGAATATTTCTGAGAATCGCATTTTAAAATAAGATTTTAAAAAATAATAAAGAATTTTTACTTTTTTGTGCAGTTAAAAATTGGAAAGCAGTAATAAAAGAACTTTAAATTCAGTTTTATAATGACTTGACATTTTCTGAGAATGTTTGAAAAATCACTTTATCGAATTAATTAGAGTTGATGGATTCTGTTGTATCTGTTGTCTCCTAAACTAAATAATAGAATGGAAGAACAAAATATTTGTAACAATTTTTTTTCACCTACACGTTTTATTCTGAGAAAAAAATGTTCTTTTGCAGTATTCTTCAGCACAGACTAATGTTTTGCCAGTGCAGATATCATTATAACTGCATAAAAATGGCACTGGACACAGCATCAGTATTTGAATCAGTATTTTCAGCAGAAAACTGAAGTTTTGCAGTATGCTTTCTACTTCCCTTACATGAAGACATTAAGTAGGACAGCAGAAGTCAGTGGAAATTATAAGTACTTTAAATGCTGCTTCCCCCCACTTCATCATAGTGTTTGCTTCAACCTTCTATTTTCAGAAAAGCAAAGAAAAAAAAGAAAAGAGCCTCTTTTTTTCCATTTTTCCATAGTTCTTCAATTGTTTGCTATTTAATCTAAGGATGAGGATAGGGGGAGAATGCCTATTCATTCCTGTGAGTTCTAGTTCCAACCTGTTGAATTTTTCTCTTCACTATTTCAAACTTTTAAACTTAAAAAGTAATTAAAAATTTATTTTAAAAAATCATTAAGGTATTATTCCAAACATAAATGGCAAACTGATTTTTAATTGGCAAATTAATCATAAAACCTACCACTGTTGCATTTTAATTGCTAGATTATAGCTATTATGTTGGGGGCCATCCAGCAGGTTCACATGCAATAGATCCAAGTCTTTCTTCTGCTGAGGACCCCAGAGGTGGATAAAGTAGAGTAATTTCACGAATACAAGCCGCGCGGACTATAAGCCGCGTCTCTGGGTGTTGGCAAACATTTCGTTCTTTGTCCATAGATAAGCCGCACCTGAGTATAAACCGCTCTGTCGTTCACAGCGAGGACCCGCGTGCAACAAAGTTGCCAATTAGTAACAGAACCGCGGCATGGCAGGGTTTACTGGCTCAGCTAAGGCTGTGCAGGCTCGGCCCGCTCGGGGCTGCTGATGGGGCCAGGTGGCCCAGCCCGGCGCTGCCGCTCGGCAGAGCCGCTTGGGGCCGGCCACCGCCTCTGGGCTCACTTGCCCTGGCCCGGCGCGGCCCCATGGTGGCAGGCAGGGATGGAGCCCCCCGGCTCCTGCGGCAGCGGAGGCGGGTGGGGACGGAGCCCCCCACCTCCTCCCCGGGCCACGGCAATGGCGGCACGGGGCCCCCCCGTCTCTCCCCCAGGCTGCGCCAGAGGAGGGAAGGAGAGAGCTCTCCCACCTCTCTCCCCACCCCCCGTGCTGCCTGCAGGCAACCAGGCTCCACCCGTGGCACAACAGAGTAAATACTTGTAACAATCGCGGAATGCCGGCTTTTACTGGCAGATGCTTGGTTCGGCACCCTGGCTGGCACTTCTGAGGTTGTAAATGTCAGAAAATTATTCACATATTAGCCGCTCCTGAATATAAGCCGCGTTTCCGGTGTGGGAGGAAAATTTTAGTCAAAATGGTGCGGCTTGTATTCGTGAAACTACTGTACTCCAGATGGGGGTCTCAAAAGATTGGAGTTGCTAGAAAAGTTGTTAGGAAAATTCAAAACAAAACCCCAAATTCTTTTAATGATTGATTGGTCCACTGGGGAAAAAAATCCCCTCACCTTCAAAAAACCCAACATTTAATCAAAGTGATCAAGGTAAGCCGCTGTCAAATCTCACACATATGAATCTGAAATACAATTATTGCCTTAAAGGATTGATGTAGATGTCCAAAAGATATGGCGCCAAATATAGAATGTCTGTTCTTTTCTTGATTCAAAAAATAAATTAACAAGAAGGTCACAATTTACTATTTATGCATTTTTACAATTGAAAAAGGACACACCAGAGGACAGGAAGAGGAGAGAAAAATGTACCAAAAGACAAAACAGAGGTACAGGTCTGTCAGAAAGTCCTGAATGAGCTTTATCTGCTCCAGTAGCTATACTGGGTGGAGTACAATAAAAAAGCGCAAACTGTCTGAATCACGAATTCTAAAAAAAAAAAAAAAAAAAAAAAACCACCCAAAGAAAAACCAAATGAAAGCAACGATATTAAGCAACAATATTAAGAAAGAAAAATAAAATGCTTATTCAAGAATATACCTATTCTATATTTTCTCAGTAAACCTTGCTATATAGGTGTTTTAAAAGACAAGCTATTAACCTAATTAGTTGGTTTTTTCCTTGTTTTTCATCCCAATTAGTCACCTATCATCAAAATATGTTTTGTTTTTTTTTTTTTTTAATCAATCTCTTCTTTGCAGCTGTATCTTGTGGCAATCCTGGCACACCAGCCAATGGTATGATAATATACACTGATGGAATATTGTTCTCCAGCTCAGTCATTTATGCCTGCTGGGAAGGTTACAAAACTTCAGGGCTAACTACTAGACATTGTACTGCTAATGGGACATGGACTGGCACTGCCCCAGACTGCACAGGTCAGAAAGAAATTTTCTACCCCTAAAGCTTTAATGTAGTAAGTCATCCAGCCTTCCTACTGAAAATGGGTTTTTTTGATAGATAAAATAACACGTTTATCCACATTCACCTGTCTTGTAATATGTGAATATTTTTATGTATCTAAAGGTACAGGCTCTTATAACACATGCTACATTCTTCCAGAACTATCTTCTTAAGATGGCTACGTAGGTAACTTTATTGTATTTGTTGACCTCAGAAATGTCAATTTGATGATATTAATATTTTTTAGAATAATGTTATATTTAGGTGTTCCTTTAGAGATTCCTTTAGCATTTTTTTTTTTTCCTTTCGGCTTATGCTTAGAAGAGGAAGTTCTGGTAGCTCAAAATCAAATTTTGTATAACTGGATATATTACTGTGCCAGTTTTTATTGTAAGCCAAATGACTCAGAATTGATCAATCACCATTCTGCTAAGGACCAAGAATCAGGGAGCAGCAAGACTGGGCTATTGCATCAGGGAAGGTGAGCAGGGACCAGAGGTCTGCTAACAAGGCAAGTGGGGCTAGGTCTGACTGACAAGGCCAGACTAACAGCACATCCATGCTTTTATACACACTCACATTCACAAAAGAAAAGAAATATAAAAAGGGGAAAAAAAGAGGCAGTTCATAACTCTGCTGGAATTGCAGTGCACCATCAACTTCAGGCTTGATGTGACAAAAATCTCAGTATGAAGGTAGAAAATGTCCTGTCGAAACTACCAGCAGCAGTCTGCAGTAGCTGTAGAGCATGCCAGATGAGGCTGCTGTATTAAAGGAAAGCAGTATTTTGTCCATTCTATTGAAATGCCTTATTGAAAGATAACTTTTCTTGACAGAAACAAAATTTTTCTTGTATTGTAAACTGGTTATATGTTTATTGAAAAAAAATTCATTTTTTCTCCTTCTCACTAGTGATTAACTGTGGAGATCCAGGTGCATTAGCAAATGGCATTCAGTTTGGAAACGATTTTACCTTTAATAAGACAGTCAGCTATCAGTGCAATCCAGGATATCTGATGGAACCTGCAAGTTCATCTACCATGCGTTGTGTGAAAGACAGCACTTGGAACCAGAGTAAACCAATTTGCAAAGGTGAGGTTTTGAATTTAACATTTTACAAGTATTGTTTTGGCACATATGTGATATTCACTCACCAGTGTCTTTATTTATTTAAAAAAAATATTAAAAATATTTTCCAGAACAATTACTGTTCCAAATGGAACTAAAACATTTAGGTAAGTATTTCTGTAGAATTTATATTTATTTTGCACACATACTGTGGTAGAACAGCAGTCAAAATAGTGTCATTATTGACTAAAGTTGAACCAAATCAATCTGCAAGGAAGATCGTTGGAGTGCTCAGCTTAAAAAAAATATGAATGAAGTCCCTATTTTCCTTTTGGGCCTATTTCTCTTGGATTAGATGGACAAAATTCTGTAACCAATATTCTGCAAACCGAACTTTCTCTAAAAGATTCCCTTGTTGCAGTAGTGTAGTCATCATAAACAGCCAAAAATATGCTTCACAAATAGCTAATTACCAGTGCTAGCAAGGTCATAGTGGAGGTGAGGCTGAAAGACAGATAAGTCAACCTGGTGAAAATTTGCTAACACAACTTCAGCAGCCCGGGGAGTAAATTTACCAGCCGAGGGCATCTTCTGCTTATAAAAGGCCTAGGCTACCAACTCACCTAGCACCACTTCACTGTGATATCCAAGTCTAGCCTACTAATTAAATCTTGGCATATGCATTCAACAGACTGTATTTTCTGTCATGAAAATTACTGCCTGAGTGATTTTATGCTTCTGTTCATTGTTAAAAGAAATATGGAAATGTAAACTTGGACATTACAGATTTCATCATTTTGGGCACTCTTATCAGAAGGTGGAAAATATCAGAATTATTTTTTAGCCCCTAATTACCAATAAAGTTAATTACCATTATGTGTGGAAAGCCTTAGAAAATGAGCAGGTGAATGAACAGTCATATTAAATAGTGCTACAAAATTAGTTTAGCAGAAAATGCAAATATTTTGAAATTTAGAATCATAAAAACTTATTTATTGACAGAAATATTTATTGAAAACATTTACCTAGCTTAGTAACCTGTTGCCAAAAATAATTGGAAATGAATATGTAAGGAAAAATATAAAACTAAGTAGCTATGTGTTCTTTGATTTCTAGCAACCTAGCACACAGGGCCTTCCTAAATCCAGAGCCTTGATTTTTTGCATTTTAATTAGTTTTATATCTATTAAAGGCTACTTTATCAGCACAGGTATGCTTTGTTGGAACAATAGCCTGGAAAACTTTTTTTTAGATTCAAATGTATGAGTGAATGTTATATTACGTAGTCCTAAACCCTATAAATACTTGAAATTGTAACTTTTCTTTTCTGACACAGCTATTACTTGTGGCCCTCCTCCAACAGTACTGTATGGGAAAGTGGAAGGATCTGATTATCGTTGGGGTGCTAGTGTGAGTTACAGCTGTGCAGAAGGCTATCAGCTGTCCAACACAGCCATTCTGTCCTGCGAAGGGCGAGGAGTTTGGCGGGGAGACATCCCACAATGTTTGCGTAAGTTTTCAGGGTACAGTTGTGTTGGGCTTCTCCAGAACTACAGTCAGGTGTCTTGGGCTACAGCCACAGAATCACAATTTAAAAAGGACTCAGCTACATCTGTTAATCTATTAATTACTGCAGGATTCGCCTTCATTGTACCAAAAAGCTTACCTGGTTATGAAATTGGGCCCATCACCATTTGCCTTACTGGTAATCCTATTGGATGTTTGAATTTGGCTTGGGGTTAGCATGACTGAAATATTCCATTACACTTTTCCTATTTTCTCCTCTGTTTCCATTTCCATTAACAGGTGAAAACAAGGATACTAACTCTTAAGCTCATAGCTCATAGCCTTTCTAAGCACTTTTTTCTTTCTGAAGAAAGGTACATACCCTCATATCTGGCTTGTATTTGTTTTTCAGCACTTTCTAAATCTGTCAACTCAACTCTTTGAGTGCTTGAAATATTGTTAGGACCATAGTAAACATTTTTTCTTTTATCTAATTAGGGCAAAAATTTCTAGCCTACTCCTTCAAGGGTTTCAGATGTGAAAAATTGTATTATTTTTAGCCATTGCAATATAGCATTGTCTACTTCAGGATTATTTTATCATCCAAATCTAATAAATATTTAAGTGTGTCAATTAAAAGGTCTATTTTTCTGAGTTAAATTTTATGCCTACAATAACTGTAAAAATGACAATTTATTTTAAATTGCTGTCAAGAATTTAGGAGATCTACATTCCTAAACAGATAAATGAACATAGCATTTGAACTCATATCCAGTATGCCTGCCTTGCACATATGACAATATAGAATACTTCAGGTGAAAGCATATGCAGATTTTAATACCTTTTTTTTTCTTTTCATTTTTATGTATCAGCTGTGTTTTGTGGTGATCCTGGTACTCCAGCAGAAGGACGCCTCAATGGAAAAAGTTTCACCTACAGATCTGAAGTTAGCTTTCAATGCAGACCTCCTTTTATTCTGATAGGCTCTTCAAGAAGATTCTGTCAAGCAGATGGTACTTGGAGTGGAATTCAGCCAACATGCATTGGTAATAACTACCACTAATGCATTTTCTGTTGAATATAGTCTTGATAAACCATTACACTATCATAAATCTAGCAATTAGCTATCCAAGTAGAGAACAAGTCTGTGTAATATAAAAAGAACTAGTTAAATAAGGTTATTTTTTGAGTATAAAAACTTTAAGATAAACTCAATCACATATGAAGTCATTTGCAAATTTACATGGTTGGTTACTTGTCTGCTGGAAATGCAGAACATCAATATGTGCAAGTGCATAAATTTGTCCCATCTATTTTTAGAATCTCTTGGATATGCAGAAGACTTTGGCAGATTAAACACCAGATTTTGTCACTGGAGAGTTAAAGGCATTTTTCGGGATCGATCCTAAAGCAAAGTGTTTTCGACTTTGTGAATGTGGCTTGTACATCTCTGATCTGTTCTGATTCTGATGAACTCCCAAATACTGTCAGTTTCTCATTGACTGTTGTGCAACTGGTAGGCTTTTAGCATGTTGCATCAATCAGATTGACACCTTTAACTCCCACTGACATCTGAATTTGATCCCACTTGTGTGACTAGCTAGAGAAAATTATTGTGGTTTTATAATTAAAAAATTCTCTTTTATATTTCTAAACAAACATATTCTGACATAGATTGTAGGCCATTTACATATTTTGTTTTGGCTGAGATATTGGCTGGGTGAAATAGCTGGGCACACTGGGAAAAGGCTATAATCATGATCATTGAAAGCATCATGATTATTGAAAGCAGCCTGTATTTTTAAATGAAGATGTAGCAGTCAACAGAATTCTTTTGTATGAATTCAAAACTTCCCTCCGTAGTTTTTTCAAACTGGGCATTCATCTTACACTTATATTTTGCTACAGAGGCAAGAAGGCTTAAAAAAGCAAATTTTTGGGTCTGATGCAAAGAATCAAGTTTAAAAATGACATTTCTGTTTATATTTTATATAGCATAGTATGGAAGCAAATGGAAAGTAGTGCATCAAAGATACAAGTTTTTCTTTTACATCATAGTTTTTATGTTATTGTAAAAGAAAAATATTAGATTATCTAACATATTTACAGATAAAATTTCTAAGCAATTTGAAGTTTAAGAGCAGTGAAGAATATTGAGAACTAGACCTCGAAATATGATATAGTGGAAGCTTTTCTATGTCTGGCTAGCAAAGATTTCCTGAGAATACTTTGTGGTTTCTTCAGATGAGACCTATTTAAAAAATTCAATTCAGCTTCATGTGTCTGTTATTAGAAATAGAATTCCAGCTGTTGATAATTTTTGAAAAGTTCCTGAGCTGTTCAAGCATCTCAATGTCAGGAACATGTTTGCTTTTTATTCTTATACTTCAGGTCAACATCCACCTAACTTTTGAAGCCTTTGGTAAATACCAGTAAAGTTGAATTTTTATGCTCTACTGATGGTCAATATTGAAAATGGGAGTTGACCAAGAGTTAAATGAAGTATCGCATTATTGCAAATGATAAGTTCAACGTTTGTTCTACAGAAAACTAAAAATTTATACAGATGAAGTATAGTCATAAGATGTGTTCTTCATAATTCAGTGGCAGCACACAGCAGACTTAGTTGCCAAGAGAGAATCACATACTACAGAAAAATCCACTGGATGAAGTTCTGTGCTAACTGGTGGATACGACTGGGCAACTCCAAAGCCACCATCAGAATATGGGCATTAATGAATGAAAAAATAGTTTCAGGTTGCTTTAAATTACTCTCATGAAACAGAACAATTAATTTTACTGTGTTGGCATGTGCTTTTTTCATGGAAGGAATTTTATTCTCCAGCTACAGCTGAGGTGGTGCTCCATTAGAAATTTATTTTCTTTGTAGAATAGAAAAAAAAAACACCTATACAAAAATAAAAAGTATTTATTTACTATCAGAAAGCAGGCTGATTATGGGTTTGCAATTTTTTTCTTTTTTTTTTAGTTTGTGGGATTTTTTGCGTTTGAAGAGTTTTGGTTGTTTTGGTTATTTTAATTTTGGAGGTGTTTTTTTTCAGAAGTACTTACCATCAAGCAGTTCATTTGAAACAAACAAACTATAATTTTTTCTGAAGATTTCTCTATATATTCCAACTACACTATGAATAGTGAAATATACTATGGATTCAAAGAGATTTAAAAAGATAAGATATCTAAAAATTATTGCAATCCTAACCGTAAAGTCTGCACTACCAGAAATACCTGCAAAAATATTTTAATATAATGACAATGTACTGAAACAAATTACTATGATATATACTTGGTAATTTAGTTGGAAATATTGGTATAATATATAGAAAAATACACATTCAATTAAAAATTAAATTCTTTTTATCACTAGACATTGATGAAATTATTTAATCATTGCAAAGTTTTAAAGTATTTTTTCCATACCATAATATATGTGTTGTGTTTTACATTTTTCATTAGATCCAGCTCACAATACGTGTACTGACCCTGGTACTCCACATTTTGGAATACAAAATAGTTCCAGAGGTTATGAGGTAATTTTTAAATTATTATTTATTAACTTTCTAAATGAAAATATATTTAATAATTTCATAAGAAATTTAATTAGAAACATTATCTGTAGTCTTAAATGTCTGATGCAAACCTTGGGAAATTTCCACCCTCTTTTTAATAAAAACTAATTTTTCATTCCAAGCTTTTTTTTAAAACATTCAGCTTAAAGAAAGAGCTTCTAACCCTGCAATATATCATGCATTCAATCCTTTAGGAGACTTCGGTAGGGAGGGCTATTTATAAATTGATTACTTAATATAATATGACATAATATAATTACCTTGCTTTATAATAATAATTCTTTCATACATTGATGAATAGTCGTAAATACCTAACAACCAAAGACCTGCGTGATCCAAAGGCCATGTAGTCCTTGACAGAAAGTCAGCAAGTGGCTTTACTAAATTAGAAATTCATGTTATATTTTATTCAGTCAGAGAAGATAAAATTATTCTGTGTTGTGTTCAGGTTCTCTGTGATGAATAACCTTTCTATAATTTCCAAATTCCTTGCAGGTTGTTAGTTTAACAAGTGAGAGGCAGAAAAGTGACTGAGGAAATAATTGTAGATGCACCAATGACCAATCTACAGTAATTATATAGATTGATAAACTTTATGTGAATAGAATTTTCAGGTGTAAATATGTGTGACTGAAATTTAAAATAAGTTTTGGGTTTCCTGCTTACTTCTGAGTCTATGGCAGTATGCCTGTTGCAACCAAATTAGCAGAACTGTTTTCCTAAAAGTCCTTTCTGTAAGTTCCTCTGGTTATTGGTAGCCTCTCTCTCCTGCAGTTTTTCTGTCTTTTGTTGCTATGGCTGTTTTCTTTGCTTTCTCCTGCCTGGCTAACAGATAATGAGGCACTTCTCCCTGAGCCACATCTTGTGGCCTTACCCAAGGTGCTTCTAGTAATAGGTGCAGTTGCCTTTCTGATGTCTCATCTCGATCCTGTACATATGCCCATTTTCCCTTCAAAACCAACTCTAATCTTTGCACGTAATTTTATCACATTTTTGGTTTTTTTTCTCTTTGTTCTCTCCCTTTTATCTGCCTCAGAAATTGTCTTTAAGAAACAGAATTGTGTTGGCCAATTCACTGTTCTACTGTCTGTTGTTTATGTTCATGATCATGACTGATCTTCTCCTCCCATTCATAACTAGAGACCATAGTAAGTCTTCCTCTGTTGTGCATGCAGTCTTTCTCCAGTATGTGTTCATTCTCAGAATGCTATCTTGTACCACAACATGGAGACTTCTCTCTATTGTCTACGGAACTAGATTGTTTTGGAGTTTCTTCATACATTATTCATGGGCTTCCTGTTTGTATGATATAGCCAAGCTTCTATAAAACACTTCTGGGCAGTCTTTCCTCATTATAGAGCAGTTTTATGACAGGCAGAAGATCTTTCTGGGGTTTTCCTGTCTACCAACATCCTGTCTTGTCCCATATATTCTTTGCCTTTTGTGTTTCACTGTGTTGAGGCTTATGAATGCCCCCAGCGTTTTTCGTCCAAGTATTATTCAGAGTATGCTACTTTCTTTTTGACCTTTACCAGTAAAATTAAAAAGCACTGTAACTCTTTAACTACCTTAAATCTATGTTACTTCATGCTTGGTCTTTTGGAGCACTGAGAAAAGATTTGCACCTCGTTATTACTGACAGATACCAGAATTGGCACAAGTAAGATTACTTAGACTCAAGACTAGCCACACACTGTTCTACTCCCTACTAAAGTCATGCTCTGTGTCCTTGGCAGGATAGAGAGAATAATATGTTTAAAAATATATAGAAAGACACTTAAGTCTACAAAGCCATATCAGTAATATGACCTTTAAAAACAGAAGTGATTTTCCCAAACTACTTCTGGGAGAAATGGTGTGCATTTGCTAAACATCTGTCGTGATAAGCAGGTTTTATATAATTGAGTGTATAGATAGAAGGTAGTACTTTTGAATATATTAATTTTTAATTTTTATTGAAATCCTTCTAGGACATTTGCAATGCAGAGCTGTCTCCCTTTCTGCAACTGCAAGTCTTACTACACATTGATCACTACTTATTTGTAACTTTTATATGTGATATATTACTTTATTAAAGTAATATAATTTCCAATAATGTAAATTTTGTCAAATTTATTTGTTTATTATTTCCAAGATTTTTTTATCCAAAACTAAAATATTACTTTACTGATTAGCCCCATATAAAATAACTTGGACTGGAGTTACATTATGGTTAGTTTTGTCAGTACCATCAATAAGTTCATTTTACTAGAACTTTCCACACAATTTCTGTCTATCTCAAGAAAATTCTTTCTCACCTGCAATTTTCTGTGTAGTTTTCATGGATTTCTATTCCCAGTTGAAATTTAAAGAGCATTTTCTCAGTTATTTTGCCTTTTCTTTTGAGGAAGGTCATATCGTATTTGAGCATAGTAAGGCTTTCCGTGACTCACTCTGCTACTTGAACATCTTAAACTTAATAGTAATAAATGCAGTGTAATAAGTTTTCACCTGGAGTTTTCTTTAATGAAAGTTTTTGTAGATGAAACAGTTCTTCATAGTTTTTTTTTTCTTTTCACTCTAAAAGAGCCCATATTTAGTCAAATCACACAATGAAAAACCTTTGAAAGTGACTTTATGGTCAAATTCTGTTGAAATATATGCAGTTATATATAGGAAACAGAGGCATCTCAGGCATTTTCCATTCAAACAGCCATGTCAGTATTTTTCCACATACTTCTTTTAAATAAGATCACAAAAGAATCAATTACTCAACCATTTCATCATATAAAAATAGTGTAACTCTCGAAACTGTAAAAAACAGAGATTTTTATTTAAAAAAAAAAGTGTTAACTTACCAGTGTCTTGATATCTGACTACACATGATACATACTTCTGTCTAACATTCTGGTTTGATCCTTAGGTTGGGAGCACAGTCTATTTCAGATGCAGAAAAGGTTATCATATTCAGGGATCCACCACTCGTTCTTGTCTTGCTAACCTAACTTGGAGCGGCATACAATCTGAATGCATTCGTAAGTCTGGTTCCCATTCTAATGACTTGGAACAGTGTGTAATTTTAAGAGTTACAAAGTAATGCATGTGGAAATTCATGATTAATTTTTTGCTACAAGGATGGGAAGATTTATTTAAAACTGATTTTTAAATGTTTTATTTGTTGTTGCTTCCCATTCAAAGACAAAAGATGTATTTGGGGTATTAATTCGAAGGAAGATTTTTCAGATTTTTTTAAATGAATGTCATAATAATTCTATCAGTTTTACTTGAGACTGTTATAGCTAACCTATTGCATTTACCTACTTAATTAAGCTAGAATTTTTAATTTTTTTGGTGAGTGTAGTGGATCAATAAAGAATGGAAAGTGATGTGAAATATGCATGGAACTATTTTGTTGCCTAATATTTTGTGAATCATAAACTAGAACTCAGCAAAATCCATCTTTTCTGGGCTGTGCATGGTTATGCAAATTACTTATAGCTCTGCATGAGTTGGAGGATATCAAATAAGTATTGTATTAAAATACACTGACCTAAGCTAAAAGTAATTCATTAAAATGACCTTAGATTCTTATTGTGTTTTAAATTATCTTTGGGTTGTTATAAATGAACACCATGTGGCACAGAGAAAGAAACATACTGAGTAACCAAATCTATTAGTCAATGTTCTATGACAAAAGATTAGTGGAGCCTTTATTTCAATTGAAATGCTTATATTTATCACAGTAACCACTCTAATTTTCAGAACACAGAGTGGAAGTGATGCTTGAAGCTGTGACAGTGCAATAATTCACAGGACCAATCATTGTACCATGTACAATGGCATGTACTTCCCCTTGTATTAACTGTTTCCTGATTCTTAGCATGATTTGATTTCGGTTTATTCTTTAAAAATATGTGATAGTACCATTTCCATCCCACAATAATATAACTATACACTCTGAGTGTTATTTTTATAAGTAATAGCTACTTGACATTGCTAAAAGCTATCCAGAGTTGTCATGCATTTATTTCAAATTCAATAGTCTAATTCTATGGAAACTGCTTACCTCTGAATTTTCTAACTGTAAAAACCCCTTTGCAGCTCATGCTTGCAGGCAGCCAGAAACACCAGCACATGTAGATGTGAAAGCAATAGATCTTCCTACTTTAGGGTATACTTTGGTGTATACCTGTCAACCAGGATTTTTTCTTGCTGGTGGATCAGAGCATCGGACATGTAAACCAGATATGAAATGGACAGGAAAATCACCTATTTGTAAAAGTAAGTCATTACTCAAGTGATTTATTGGATCCTACTGGGTTTGAATTAATTTTCCCTGAAATTTTGGTTTTATTTAATATTACCAATTTTTTCCACTCACGGTTTAATGACACACATGGAACAACAGCTTTTTATTTTCTGAAAGAAATTATGAAGAAATTGAAGTGAACATAACATCTAGAAGTCATGGAGGAAGAAAAGGGGTTATATGTGTGCAAGTGCACAGGCCCACATACATATGTTTACCCTTAACAATAGCAAACAAAACCTAAACAATATCAAGTACTACTTTTAACTGTATTTATCTTTATGTCACAGTTTGAAATAGAATTTCAGTGTATTCAGTGCTTAATATATTATTTTCTATGAGAACAAGAAAAGTTATTTAATATCCTAACTTTTAGATTCATGCAGGTATGCTTTTAGTCTAAGGAAATCTTATAAAATAAAAATTAACAATAAAATTAAAAAAAATCTCTGCACTATAATGCACTTTTATATCAGTGTAACTTCTAGAGTAGATCTAAGTATGCAATTATGAGGTCTGAATTTGCTCTTCACATGTAAATCAACATGACTTAGTTCTCAATTCATAAAAATAAAATAAAATTATTTTTAGAATATTAATAGTGGAAAAATAGTCAGATGCCATGGGAAAGTTTTTGCAGTATGGTTTTTAATTTTAATATATCAAGGCGTGCGGAATAGTTTTGATATTTGAGCAATATTTATTTTTCTTTAATGAAAAGGCAGATTTATTTGATTCACCATTGTCATATGATCTACATATCAGAATTTATCTTCATTCTGTGTCACTAAAGCATAATTTTTCATAGATACTGTATAATTGATAATTTTGAGATAAATTTTCTTTTGTTTTTTTGAGGGTTTTTTTGTTTGTTTTATTTATTGAAGATAAAATGCAATAAAGATTTCTGTAAGATTGAGTCACGGTCTTTAGGTATAATTCTCATTGTTGCATACTTTTTGTGCTTTCTTAGCACTTAATCAGTCTAATTAGTGAATTTCCGCTCCTAAAGAGAAAAAGAACCTCAATATTCAAGACCAAGTCTCCCAAAGGGACACTATCCTATCTAATGTGCAAGAAGATGATGAGTCCAGAATTTGATTTGGATCAATGGACATAACTTTCCTGAGTGTACCAGAATATAGCAAATTACATCTTTTTAATTCACAAATTGTGGCCCTTTCCCGTGGTTTCTGATCCTGTTATATGAGTCAAGCTATCTGGTTCTTGCTGCTTCGTGCCATAAATGCATCAATCTTTCTTAGCACAATTTTTACTATATGTAATATATTGTTAGTCATAATTAGATATAATATTTGTCCCCTCTATAAGGCTCTCTTTTATAGCACTGGGACTGATATAAACATTTTAACCCTAAATGTATGAGTTATTTAGCTAGGCAGACAACTTTCCACAGAAAAAATGTTGTTTACAGAAATTATTTTCTGTTATTTTTGTGCAAGTGGATAGCTTTAAACATGTAAAGTATTCAAGACAAGTTATTTCTGTTTTAAAAGTGACTCTATTGGATAAAAGATGATCGCATCCAACAGGTATTGTTTTAACATTCTATTAAAAAAAACAAGCATACAAAAACCACACAAATATGTTCATGAAAATGATAATTTGTCTTTTTACTTGTAGGTAAAGGAGTGAGAGAAGTTAATGAAACAATAACTAAAACTCCAGGTTTGTATACAAGAAGAGCTTTAGATCTAAATAAATTAAATTGATTTACACCCAAGATTGTTATGAATAATAAAACTATTTCCAATATTTTAGTGATGTATTTGTTACTAATTTCTGAGGAATATAAAGGATGAGGTCTTTCATAATAACAGGGGACATGTGAAACCTATTCTATGAAATTCTTTCACAAAGAACTTTTTAAAAATTTCTGTAGTGCCGATTTTGTGAATTGCTCAAAATCCCTTCTCAAACAGACATAATACGTTTATATACACAAACCTCAGTTTTTATGTAGTTTTATATCAGAGCGATTGCTATAATGGAGAGCCTTATAATGAGTGCATACTACAATTGCAGGGATTAGATTCAGTCACATTTCTGCCCTTTATATTGCATGTGTTGTAAGAAATATAAAATAACCCACCCAAAAACAGTTTTGGAAATATTCTTGGCCATCATTTCACAGAAACTCTCCATGTACTCCAAGACAGGGTTTCCAAAACAGTGTGAACCAGTAGGCAGATGGCAACATTAGTGATTCATATGCCACCTCATGAAAACATGTTTGCAGTTAACCTATTCCTCCTGCCAGTGACAAAATAGACAAATGCATCTGAGAAATCCTCATTCAGAAAATGAAATTCGTAATCTTTTTTATAAGCAGAGTTGTCACCAAATGAATGAGCTTGCAATTCTATATTTTGAGTTTTAGCAAAGCTGCAGGGAAAATAAGATTAATGGTTCACACTCATGGCAATTCACAGAAGGACTCTGTAAAGTAGATGGGATAAAAAGGTATTTCTGCTAATAATTAACCTTCCTGGAGAGTTTATTAGTGAAAGTGTCAGGTGAATCCATAAATGAGCTCTTCTGAAATGCATTACTTTTACAGACTCACAATAAAGCAGGATATAGTGTTCCTTCATTATAATTAATATGCAGTCCACATTTATTGGAGGCTTCACCTCACCGAACACTTAAGGTATACATTAATCTGCTACCACACAGGTTTTGAAGTTTCAATGCCAAATCTAAATGTAGACCTAGTTTCCAATATATATACTATACAGAATGTCAGTATCAATTCACAAAATATCATGTCCATTATAACTAGTTTTGATTGGTACTATTTAAAATCTATTATAAAAACATTAAATTCTGTGATTGAAAGTGCCAATAATAGTAAACAGAAAAGTGAAAATGTAACAAATTACAGTAATTGAGAAGAAAAGGTGTTAAGTGATTTTGGAAAAAACAGCTCTGTACTATCATTATGTGTTTTTAAATTGTTAATTCTCTTCATTATGTATTTTGAAGTGCTTTCTTTACATTGTTATTTTGACTTTTGGTACAATTTGATTTGCTGCTATCTGTATTTTGAAGAGAATTAAGCTAATATTGGTAAACTACAGTTTCTGTAACTGAATAGATTCGTGTTCTGATTTTTGGCCTTTAGACAACTGAATTCAAGTTGGTGTTTTGGTGGTGTTTTGGTTTTTTTTTGGCAGAGTTAATGTCTTCATAAGAAATAGTAGATATTTTTACATGATTGAGTATAAGTTGCATCTAAAGATTTCTTACAGTATTCATGTGAGAATTAAGAACTGTATTACTCTGTTTGGTTTCCACGGTTCTCACTGCTTTGTATTGTCTTCACAAAAATAGTTAGGAAGCTGTTTTAATGAACAGCCATGGATTTTCCCAATTGTCGTGTTCTGAGAACAGTCGGTGCAGCCAGTGCAGTATTGGAATACTAATAGCCAGTTCATTTTTCTCATTCTGCATTTTCGCACAGGTGGTGGGAAAGGCAGGGACCTTTTAAGGGTTCAGCACAATCATCTCAGAGCATCTCCAAAGCAGCATCCCTGGGGACTGCATCACTTGTGTTTTAATATTTAAAAAAAAACGTGACTGGGGAAGCAGTGATACAATTGTTTTCCCCCACTGATTCACTGATTCTGTCCATCAGCAAGTGCAAACTCTGTAAATACTGAGTCCGTGGCACTATTCTGCAAAGCTTAACATCTATTAGTGATAGAGATGTTAGACAAACTATGTACTGAAGATGCTGAAATGTGGTGAAAGTATGGAGTCCTTTATAAAACTATGGTGTCCTTTATAAAAGTCTTACCTAGCACATCTCTGGTTCATACTACTAATACTGGATGTTCACCTTCATGGGAATATGTCAGACACAAAATTTCGATTCAATACATACCCAAATATAAATAATTGTGATATTTATTTTTAGACTACCAAGTTTCAAATTTAGCTATGTCACTGTTGTAGTAAAAAATGAGAAATGCATAGGAAAAAGAGTCTGAAAGACCCTTTACAGAGTCCATGTACTTGCAGAAATTATACAAATGCTAAGGATTTTGACATACCAATTGAAATGTAATGCTTCAGATTTTTGGTAGTAAGTTGAGGTAACCTTGTGTAAAGCCCCACTGACTTTTACTTTAGAAAGGGAACACTTCCAGTTATTCAGAGCTGTTACACTGAAAGGCACCTTATAGGTCTCTTCTCATTTGGAATCCAGTGATAGAACCAATAACATGGTTATAAATAAAATAATGATGTTTTCAAATTATTCCACACTGAGCTTGAGCATTTGCTTGTGACAAAGGCAAAAGACATCGAAGAAGTTATTTATTCTTTAATCACCCCTCTGATTTTCAACGGTATTGCATGTCAAATATTATTGCCCTGGGTTTCTTTTTTGCAATAAGTGATAAGGTAGAGGAGGAACTATCCATGGAATTTTTTTAAATGGGTACAGAGAATACCTGCACTGATACATTTCCTTCAGTAAAGACAGCTGCCTTTATATGTGCTCAGAGTTTGACAAAATGCAAAAATAAATCCAATTATTTAATTTAATATTTTAACTAGAAGAGTGTGAAACACTTCTAATATCAGTCTTTAGCTATTTAGAAAATATCATTTGCAGTGGTCACGAATAGTGTGAATATTAATACTTGCTAGGGCTGTCATTTTGTCAAGATATTATGTGATTAGTTAAGCAATTTAAAATAATACATCTAATACCTAAATAATTTATTTTCTGTGTAGAGGAAAGATACCAGCCACATCAAATAAATAATCCAAACACATATACTTCTTCCAATAATTCATGCTTCATTTTGTAGGATTTTTGCTTCAGATACTTCAAGCTATCCGTTTTAACTCAGCAGTTGCTGAGGAATGGTAGTTTATTTTAAATCAAAAAAGTTCCATTCCTTGAAAACTTCACTATTCTTAGGTGCAGAATTCTAAAAATGACTGATAAAAATGTATCAGAAATTCAGTCAATTCGTTGAATATTCATTTGATAGTCAGTTGAAAATCACACACAGTGCTCAATAGATCCATGAAACAAAAGGGACGGCCTAAAACAATGTTTCCTTCTAGGAATCTTTGGTTTCAGAATAGTATTATATTTCTTTTCCTTGTACCTTAAAGGTACAGGGCTTTAGGGGAAGGGTCTTTTTTTCTCACAGTCTTGAATCACACAAGCTATAAAGTGTGAGGTCATTTTAGAACATATACTGTGATGGACAGGCGTAGTATATTATAGGCAACTGTTTGGAAAGGTTATTAAATATATTGTCTGTATTGTTGTTAAGATCTTTACTATAATATGTCCTTAGAACAGTGGATTGATTGTCTAGAAAAAGTTACAAGCATAAGTATGGCTAGAAAGATTGTTAGTTCATTGTAGCTTACGTTTTTGTTTCTTTCTTTTCCCCCTCGTCCTTTTATTCAGTTCCTTCAGATGTGTTTTTTATAAATTCACTGTGGAAAGGGTTTTATGAATATTCAGGAAAAAGACAGCCTGCTACTCTCACTGTTGATTGGTTCAATACTACAAGCAGCAAAGTGAATGCCACATTCATTGAGGCATCCAACATACAACTCAAACTATCAGGTATGTTCAGAATTTGGTTAAAGAAACTGGGTTTTTGTTTTTGTTTTTTTTAATCTTGTCAGTTTTGATGCATTTTCATTCAAATGGAAAATGAAGAAAAAACTTTATATTTTTGCCAAAAAAAGTTGTTCTTTTGCCAAAGGAAAGGTTCTAGCAAAATGGTCTGCACAGGTTTCTGTTATTTCATATGTGGTCACCCATCTATTGAAGTCATTGTACTTCAAATAGATATTGAGGTAGGATTTATTCATCTCAGGCTATTGTGTTGAACTCCCAGGAAATACTGAAGTGGCAGACAGAGCATAATATGGGCATATTAAGATTTGTACCATTGGAAAGGTCAATGAATCAATAGTAATTAATGTCTATCTTAATGCAATATGGTATTAATAATGGCATAGCATAAAATAGGCAAAGAAAATTAAATAACATCATACATTATGCATACCTTATAATCAACATCATGCCTTCCTTTCCGCAAATCTAACTGTGAAGTTCAGATTTAGCCTCTCATCACAGTTATATTGAAAAGAACATTATCAGCTATCACTGTCTTTTAAGGTCAAGAGTTCAGAGAGAACTGCAGTAGTTTCTTGCCAAATAGGAATTTTCTTTTTCTGTACTGCTGATATCTACTGTAGCAATATACTGTTGGGATGTCAGTAAAATCAATTTTTTTCCAGGTCAAGGAAATTCCATGAGAAGAGTTCTATCTGTATTCAGAATTATTGAAATACTGTATAAAAAGACAACTGGTTTTGCCCTATTATGTATAAAATTAAACAATACAAACCTATCTTTGCATACTTTTATCAAGTATGATAAAGCAAAGGATGAGTTAAATAAGATCCAGACAGTACAGTACTTTAAATCTTGAGGTATTCCATGTTATGAAATTCCTTTATTACAGAATGTTTTCTACAAACTCTTCTAGTTCTAAAGCAATATAATCAGATTTGAAGGATTATTTGAACAAACTGGTCGAAAATTTGTCTAAAAGGTATATCCTGCATCTTTTGTTTTAATAGGTGTTTACAAGAAAGAAGAAGCCCATTTGCTCTTGAAAGCTTTTCAAATTAAAGGACCAAGTGACATATTTGTAAGCAAGTATGAAAATGACAACTGGGCACTAGATGGTTATGTAAGTACCCAGGTTACCATGGATAAAGATGACTGAGATTAAATTCTGAAGTAATTTGTGATTGTCTCTGTAATTGCATCCATTTCTTTGTACTATAAATATGTAATACAACACTCTGGATGTCAGTGTAGAGATTGATTACCTTTTTCTTTCAAAAATATGTGTACAAACTTTTATCTGCTGTACTCTGACTAGAATTTTTAGTTTATGAAAGGGAAGAAGGAGTGAATCAGCATATTTTGCCATGGTTTTGCCTTGTTTCCTTAGATGGGAGCGGGAATTTTACCTCTAGTAATATTGGTCGTTTTTGGGTTGATAAATAGTTTACTGTAATAAAAGTACACCTAATTTTGAAGGAAAAGCATGTTGTTTAACTTTTTGCATTTCTTCTTTCTGCCTCATGATACTTTCTGTGGAAAATAGTTTTAAATCTGAAAATTCAGCAGTCTTCTATATCTGCATACTAATTCAATTATGAGTATGGCATTTTAAGAATTTTAAACCCCAGAAATATACATTAGATATTTTTAAATCGTTCTGGGTGTTACCTTGAAACTTTGTTTAACATCATTGCAAATAAATAAAATAAAATATTTTTAATAATAAGTATTGTACAAGCATAGAAAATTCAATCATATTTTAAAAGCTAAAAACTGAAGGTCTGGGCTCCATATTATCTATTCTAAGACGGAAAAACAAATGGCTAAGCATTGTTATTTATTCATTTCAGAAATCTTTTTTTGTTGTTTCAATATATTCTAGGTATCCTCAGGGCTTGAAAGAGGAGTTTTTACCTATCAAGGTGATATACATGGAAAAGACTTCGGAAAATTTATGCTCCAAAGACAAGGTACGTGCTTTCATAGATCTTTAATATGTGTCATATTTTGGATCTTGCAGGAATGAATTCAAAGAAATACTCAGCTGTGTAGCTGAAGAACGCATGTTTATTTTACATTAGAAATATGCATATTTGAAATATATCTTTCAAATTCTATAATTATAAATCCTAATTTAACTCTGCGTAACATGTTATTATCACAGGTTTTCTAGTGAAGCAACCTAATAAGTACAAGATACTCTAAAAGAGGATGCCATTGCAAGCACTTGCATTTCTTTTTGAAAGTACCAGGGATATCATGCAATGAAAATACATTTCCTGCTTAAATAAATAAATTGTAGTCAGAATCACACTAGAAATTAAAAGGCCGGAATCAACCCTAATTTTGACAGTGTCATTTGGAGAGTGCCTGTTGCTGGTGGATGTTTTCAGAATGTATATGTATTTGGACCAAATTTTACTTTATTGTCAAAAATATTAAGTGGGTGTCTGAGTAATATGTTACAGCTATGGACTCAAGAGCTCTAGCAGATGGTGTAAGACTTATTTTTACTCATAACATAGTTTTATCATAAGCATTTACTTATGAAATAAAATATTTTTGGCAAATACCAAATATAGGCATCTGCATTTCCTGATCCTGGAACTACTGCAAGGTGGTCAAAGTATGGCATGTGAACAGAAAAGTACTGATCTAGGAAGAGGAGACAGCCTAGCCAATACCTCTATGACAGACTGTATGTACAGTAATTTCACGATTATAAGCTGCACCATTTTGACTAAAATTTTGGTCCGAACCCAAAGTGCGGCTTATAATCAGGTGCGGCTTATATATGGACAAAGAACAAAAAGTTGCTGTTTTAGTTTGGAGGACAGGTATCTGCTGAGAAAGGCAGGAGCTTCTCTTTGAAATGGAGAATGTAAACCCCCTCTCTCCAAATTATTATAATTTTTAAATCAAGGGGCTTTCACGCAAAAATATGGGAATTAGGAATAACAGTTCTTTTCTAGGGAAATTAAAATAGAAATACAGTACTATAAAGAGACAAACTGCAAACCCTGACAAAGTCAGAGTACAACCTGACACCCCATCAGGCAGGGTGTTGGTAACAGTCCTATTCCATGGTGGCTGCATCCTCCTGCAGTGACAGATGTGATTCAGTTGAAGCAGTGCTCCTGTACAAGGTGCAGTTTCCCTCTAAAGGTCCAGTGGTGATATGGAGAAATCCGGTTTTCCTCTGGAGTCCAGTGGAGAAAGGGGCTCCCTTAGTGTCCCAAAGCCTCGGTTTTTATCTTGGTAAGAAATGTTGGGCTCTTCCCCCTGGCTGAAGCAACTTCCAATGGGATGAAGTAATTTTATCAGTCCCACAGTGGGACTCAATGGGCCATTAGCAGAAGATACCTCCCTGGAGGAAAGGGTGAGTTGTGAAAAGATAAAGAACAATGCCCTGCCTGGTTTCAATGGATGGCCATTAGCAGAATATCTGCCGTTGAGATAAGGATCGCTGCCCCCACCCTCAACAGATGGTGATAGAATAGATACCTCTTCTTACACTCTGTATTGTAACGTGTGGTTTATAATCAGGTGCGGCTTATGTATGGACAAAGAATGAAAAGTTACTGGCACCCAGAAGTGCGGCTTATACTCAGTGCAGCTTATAATTGTGAAATTACTGTACATTTTATACATTGCCTTGCTTCCATTAGCTTCACTGGTGCTGTACCCAGTACTCTTTAGAGGTCTGTCAAATCTCTCTTGTACTCCTTTGCTCTATTAAGTACTGCAATAGCAGTTCTGCTGTGGATTTGTTTGTCTTCACCATCTCTCAAATTGCTAAGTATGTTTAGTGGCTAGGGCCAGAAATCCATATCTTCAGAATCCCAGTGTGAGAACTGCCAAATATTGAAGCCAAATGCAAGTTCAATCTTCAAAGTAAACTCTTGTGTGGGAGCGTTTATTTGTCTGCCTCTACTTTCATGTAATCTTTACTATTGTAATATCTGAGTTGCTTTTGCTTTCTGATTTTAGCTATCACTGCAAAGTAGAACATTAACATTTGTTCAAACATCTGTCTTTTAAGTAGCCTTTGGTATGTTGAAACAGTGAGAATATGGTTTGTTGTTTTTGTTTGGGGGAGGGTGTATATTTGTATTTGTTATTTTCTTAAGCAAGGTCAAAAAATACATCCATGGTTTGCCAACTACCTAAAATAAATTTTGATTCCATGTGAAATTCATAACTCATGGTGCTAAAAGACGAATAAGCAGAAAATTAAAGTTACCAAATTCTCCAGTGGATGTATTCTATGGTAGTGGAAAACATTGTCCATTACATCCTTTAGAGCTGTAACATAAGAGATCAGTTTGTATAAGGCTAGTAAGGAGCTGGAGTGTCCAAGTTAATCCTGCATTCCTTGACTGAGGACCTCTCATCTTCAGCTTTGACATCTTGGTAGAGAGTTTGCTGCAAATGCAGATACCATCTCTTTTACAAGATTTCTAAATAGACACTGATTTTCTATAAATTGCTTATTCTCTATTGGATAATCAACAACTAATAGGAAACAGTAAATTTCCATCCAATACAGATCATATTTGTCAATATTCACTTATATTCAAACGTAATTTGCTCTGTTTTTAAAATCCATTCTGCTCATGAATATTCTGCTGAGATGATGATCTCATATATCCTCTGTCTGAAGATTTAACATATTTTTGGTTTTTAAGTTAAATTATTTTCCCTCTTTACACTAAACCAAAAGTATACATAAACTGGTACATACATAAAGCAATATGAAATTCTTTATCTGCAAGCATACCTCAAAGACAGCATTTATGGAGAACTACTTGGTTAAGTGGGAAAGACCAACAAATGGGATGAATCATTTTCTATAACACAATGGTAGAAAAAGACTAGTCTCAGTGGGCATCACAGAATCACAGAATAAGTATTCTGAGTTGGAATGGACCCACAAGGAGAATCATGTCCAACTCTTAATGAATGACTCATGCAACCATCAAACCCACAATGTTGGCATTTTTAGAACTGTGCTCAAACAACTGAGTATGATCAGTCTTGGAACTTAATGACATTAAAATAGTACTATTCCTTAGTACTTTTTATCCTCTTTCAGAAACAATTTTGGTTGTAGCCTTAGAAAGCAACCCAAAGGAGAAAGAGATTTGTTATGTCTGTTTAGAGAAGTGCAACTGTACCTGAGCCTTCTTAACAGGCCCAAGTTGTGACACCAAATTATTTAACCTCTTTTGCCAAATAATCAGTCATTTCGGAGTGATTTTTGTCTGTTAGGTTATAGCAAATGGGTTTCTAAAGGCTGCAAGTCCGGCTAAATTCAGTTTGAGCAATTGTTGAGTGCCTATGCCTCAACACTAAACTTCTAGGAGATGTTTATTCTAAAATCTTGCTCATTCCAGTCTGGACACTTCTTTTAAAATTGTATAAAAAGATGACTTCGTGAGAAGAGAAACCTTCTTCACAAAATTATTATTTTCCTGTATCAATTTTCTCTGGAGAAATACAATGACTCACTTCTCTTTCAATTTTTCTTTCCTCAAAGTACTTTTTGACTTGTCTAGATTGACATAACATATTAACAAAAAATGAAACATGCATAATTAATTTGGATCTGTGTTATATTAGATCAATGACTGTGGAATACACATTTATTACTGGAAATTAATCAACTCTTAATAGACGTGAATTTTAAATCTCACTCTATAAATCATCCTTCCTCTCCAGATAATTTCATACAACTTCCATCATTGACAAGGAAACTCTACATCTAAGCAGGGTACCAAAAGCTCCAGAGTAAAGAGCTGTTGTATGTAAGCTAAAACACAAACAGACATCTGGAATAATGAGCTATGAAATTGTTGGTAACACACATCTACACCTAGTGAGGAATCTTTCCAAAGAACCTTTGCTGTCCAACAGGTTCAATCAGATGAAGAAGTTCCAGCCTATGTTGTTCCTTGGAAGCTGCTGAATTGCCTTCTGTGTTGGTATTTTTTTCCTTTTAAACCCTTGACCTGCTAACCATCCTTGTCTCAGAAATTACTCTTAAGCATGTAATTCTATTTTTCTCAATCGTGCATGGCTTTTGCTGTCACACTATCTCTGACCTGAACAGCATTTCTCTTAGTAAAACTATGCCAGATGTCCCAAGTAACTGAAACCCTGAGCTAGGAGTCAAAAGAGAAATGCATATGATAGATCCAAACAATGACAAGAAAATGTTCTTAATCACAGAATCATGGAATAGCTTGGGTCAGAAGGGCAGGCCTGCCATCATGAGATCAGGTTGTGCAGTATTTTCTTTAAAATGTATTTTTTTCTATTAGGTATAAATGACAATGCTTTTCACCTCAAGAATAAAAGTGCATAGCTTGAACATTGATGAATTCACTGTGTGTTACCAAAATTTGAATTCCTGACTATGGCTGTTTTAGGAGGTTAAAGCCCTGTTATTATATGAACTGTTAAAAAAACCCCTGAAAACATTTATAATCTTATTGAACATTCCTCTGTTAAATAATGCATTTCCCAGTGACAAAGTATGGCTGTTTTAACGAAAAGTAAATCAAATTGTCTTTTGCATACATTTTGTGTGTGTTTTTGTATGTATATTTAGGTATTTCTACTTTTTCTGGGTTTAGATGTGGTAGCAATCACTACCTTAATTCAGGCAGTACAATATTCTTTCTGTTTCTTATCGTGATCATTCTGTAACAAGAACTGCAAAGATAACATCAGGATATGTTTAATCACAAACAGCTCTGAAAATTAATATAATAAGTAGACCAGACCACGCTGAAGTTATACTGAGTCTCATATATGACTAAAATTCAGATTATTCAAAACTGCAGTGAAGTTTCTTTTCCTAATGAAAAACACATGCAAAGCACAGTCTGAACCTGGTCAACTCCAGGCTGAAACTCTCCAATTAGAAGTTGCAAACTTCAGTCAAAAATGTCCAGTTTCGTTACCTTACGTTTGGTACTTCAAAACCTGTAGAGATACAGAATATGAGATTACCTCCACAGGAAGTTTTGAGTGAAGTATTACATGTGAATCAGTTATCCCACATAGAAAACTTTAAAAAAACTCTTTCAGTGTAAATTTGTGCCTGTTTTTAAATCTTGAGCTACACAACACTTTTTGAAATTAACTAATAAACCAAAAGTTTCATACTAAGAATTGTTTATTATGAAATTTTTTCTGCCACTTGTACATTAAAATGTATCTATCATATGTGGCATAATAGCTTTGAGATGTAAGTTAAGACTTCATTGATCACACATATTTCTATTTTGAAATTTGTATAAGAGTTTGCACATTAATTCTAAATTTTTGTTGATTAATTTCAATGAATTTGATCGTTACCATATTTTTTATTAATTACTGCAAATAATTGGAAAAGCAGCTGGAGGTTGTGGTGATAAATGATGAAGAAAGTGATAACCTAATGTGTTGAGTTTTGGGGTTTTTTCGATTCTGTCAGTTCTAACCAATAAAAAACATTTAAAGCAGTACTTCTAAAGCTTGGACTAACTGTTGGAATTACTGCAGTTTGTCTTTAATTTAGATAAGTTGGAGAATGTCCAATACATGTACAAAGCAGCACAAATACAAAAATTTACACCAAGTGTATTTCCACAGCTTGAGTTTTGGGACAAGTACTGGATTACTAAATCCCAAAGATTTTTATAAAATGGTTGTATTCTAAAACAGTTCAGTGTTAAGAGTAGTGTGATGAAGCTCATAACATGACCCCAGTTACCACAATAATAGGTTTATCAATTTGAAAAACGTTTTCCTTCACCAGTTCTGCAGAGAAATATGCAGAGAACTCCAAAAAATGACAGAAGATTAGGGCAGGGGAGAAGATTGTAGTGCAATATTTTTTTGTATTTTAAGGGACCAAATGTGGCAATACTTAAATTCCTAGGGAGGCTGACTGCATTTTAAAGGCAGCTTAGTTGCTTCCAAAATGTGATGCTTTTAATTAATTGTGCAAAAGGTATTTTAATATTAACAGTTGAAGCATTTCAGGTTTAAAGACATCTCACAGAAAAAAAAAATCTCATTAGTCTTTTGCATTGAGCTTGAACTACAAAAAATCATAGAATCATAGAATGGTTTGGATTGGAAGAAACCTTAAAGATAATCTAGCTCTAAACCACCTGCCATGGACAGGGATATTACTCATAAGATTAGGTTGCCAGTGCCCCATCCAATCTGACCTTGAACACTTCTTGGGATCATAGGAGAATTATTCTCTGTTTTTTCTCTGTTTTGTTTTGGTTTTTTTTTTTCTCAGTTTTTTAATCTATTTAGATGTTTTAGTAGACTGCATAGTGGCCATTACTCTGCTGTATAACTAGTTTGCACTAGAGTCCTAAAAAGACTAATTGGTACTGTTGCTATCAATGAGGGAGTTTTGGTGTTTAAAATACTCTGTACCGATGGTTTGGAGCATTTCTGAGAGATAAACAGCAGTGTCTCCTGTCCTTCTCCATTCTCAAAACCAATAATACCCCATAATATCAAGCCGGATTCTCTCTATACATTGCCTCTGTCCTGTCCTTCTTTCTTGAATGGGTTCTGTATTGCTTTCTGAAGAGCTGTGAGTTCAAACTAGCAACATGGAGTTGGATCTCAAAAAACTTTTTTTTTCTATTAAATTTTCTATATTTTCCATCATAAAATTATCTTTCATCCTTCACACTTTGAATACCAATGTGGTTAACTATTTAAGCAATTTGGCAATGTGTCTCTTTGTACTGATGAAAAAATGTGTTCTGCAAAATGCTTTACAGTCCAGGTTATCTTTCTGTCCACAGCAGAAGCCAAGGGAGGCCATGCCACAGGTCTCTGCATTTGCATTCCCTGCACTGCTCTATCCCAGTGCAAACAACTGCCAGAGGAGCATGGACACAGGGCAGACATGGGAGGGCTACTGAGCCCAGCAGAATCACTGTGGTTTATTGAAGCCACCTCAGTTTTTCCTTCCTTGTTCTTGTTTGTTACGGTCTTGCATTGCTTGTTGTTTCCAAGTTGAATATTAAGACTGCCAGAATACAGTACTTTTGCAGAATTAATTTGCTTTTCAGAAGTTATATGACTTAACTTTATTAGATTAAGTCATGAGCAGTTTATTTTATAATTATTTTACTTTCTGAATACTATTTTCAAATAATTTTGATAGTTATTGATATACTATGAAGTGGTATTAACAATATTTATAATATGATTCTACATGCGATTTATTTCATGTTTTTAAATATAATTATTTTATCAAGACACCATCTTCTTTAACTCTTGAATAAAAAGAACACCAATAGCTGGATAATATGGTAATTTTATTTCTCTGCATAGATAATGTGGAAAGTTTATTTCTTCTCCTTTTGTTTCTTTTCAGGTCCTTTAAGTACAGACACAGACCTTTCAAATCACTATTATGGTACAAACAGCAGTTCAGTTGCAGCTGCTATCCTGGTACCATTCTTTGCTCTAATATTATCAGGGTTTGCATTTTACCTCTACAAACACAGGTATTGTAAATGCTATTTATTAAATAATTTTTAAAACTTTTTGGTTTGATTTTGATAGGTAGCTAGAGAACACAGTGCTAAAAGCTTTTAAGAATATCTTTACTGTAGAAAGACAAATATTTCTAGGTATTCCCATGAAGGAATTAATTGCAGGGCAGTTCTTAATGGTCATTTTGAAAAATGAGTTACTCTGTTAAGGAGCAAAGACCTATCAACCTTCTTGGTTCGTTAGGCTGAATCAGATTTAAATCTGAGGTCGCATGTTCTAGTTTTTCATTTTAATGCTTTATTAAATTGAATATAACTTCTTCTTTCAAAAAGCTCATTAGTATTAATTATGCAAGCTGAAAAATACATAAATCCTGTGAGGAAACACCCCATAATGTGACTACTTACAGTACATGCTGAGTCAGCTAGTGATTAGTGTGTGAATTGGCACCACTTCAGGTCATATGAAACTTTTATGTGTCACTAGATCATAGAATAAATTCAATCCAACAATGTTGTCTGAAATCTGATTTGAAGACAGATATTTTCAAGATATCAGAAGATATGTGTCTTCTAAAAATTTGTTCATTCTGAGTACTCTTTGCAAATTAGTATTTAACAGGAACATGCTTTTTAAACTTTTGTTATATAATCATGATATCAAGAGTATTCTGTGATTGCAAGAAATCACCTAGACAATCTGACATCTACCAGTGCCCTATGATGCAGTAGACTGTCTGCCTACTTCAGCATTAAATGATTTGGGAAAAACAAATTGCCATAGGACTTGAATATGGGAACTCCAGTTAAAATAATCATGTCCTGAAATGTAGGATAGCCTTTTGCTGAAAAAAACTTCTCAAGAATAGCTGTCAACTATGTCTTCAAACTTGATATTGTAAGACGTCTTTCAGATGCCTACAGGTCTACATTTTCAGACAGCTCCTGTGCTGCAGTGGTGGGGGGAGCTTTAAGAGCATCATGAATGCACAGGCATTTGGATCTGGATAAGAGATGGAATGAAAAGGGAATATTGCTTAGAAAGAGGGGGAAAACTCATTTTAAAAAATTATATTGTGACATAGGAGTATATTTTTTAGTTTAACTTATGAAATTTTTAATGCCCTACATAAGCAGTAGAAATACATATGTATTTAAGAGAGATAAAACTCATTCTTTAGACCAGCAGTTATAATCCCCTTGTTAATGGTATGACTGGTGCAGCTTTGTAGGTCTGCCTTATTTAAATGCATTAGATTTGACATAGGAGATGTTTCTTATAACTTAATATTTCAAAGAATATTTTTCCTTTTCTTCTATTTTCAATGAATTGCTTCCACTAAACAACAGGTTTTAGAGGGGATATCAGTGTCATATTGCCATCAAAAAATTAACAAGTTGATTAGTGAGATAAAGTAATTTTAGGTCAAACTTTATTCTTTTCAAAACAAAGGATGTTAAGAATCTATAAGTTTTGAAGGGAGTATCTTGAAGTAGCATTAATGATCAGAGTAACAATATGAATTTTTCAAAATGATGCAATGATAGTTATGCCTCTAGGGGCTCTCTGTAATAGAGAATTTGAAGGTCTTAGGGTACAATTTTATGGATGCTTCTGCTGTGCCTATCTCACACTAACATCATCTAATTAGAACCAGGGTTGTTAAATCATTTTTACACAGTTGTACCTTTTATCTGGCTGACAGGGATTACTTCAGGAGTGAAGACCACAACCCAATCCTTCTGAACAAAATTAAAATATATTTAATTACATGTACTTAGGAAAGTTCCTGGTTACCTTTTAAGATTATTTAGTCGTTATAAAATTAAAATAGGCAAAAAAACATATTTATTAGTAACAAAATTATTTGCATATTGTGATACGTAATTTCCCTTAGCGATATCTTTCAGTGATAGCTTTCCCTATCTGCTATCCAAAGCAAAATAATTTTATAAGAAGAATTTGACTTTCACAAACCCTTTCCTGAAGTTATATAATGATATATTTATTAAGCACCAAGCACCCATATTTTGCAGTCTTTTATCTCCTTTCTTTCCTTATTACAATTGTATGTATAAAAAAATATACTGAACTTCCTTATTATGTTTTTTTAGATATCAGAAAATCTGCACCAAAAATAAATCTGGTTCATTTTTCATTTAATTATTGGCTTCATTTGTTCTAACACAGCTTGCCATAAAAATGGGAATGTTCTTGAAATTTTGGTATCTCTTTCATGCTGAGAAAACATTATCAAGAAGAACAGATTGATTACTTTCAGTATCATTTGATGCTGAATTTTCAACTTTTATGTGAATATTGGTTAGGATTTTATAAATCTTATTACAGGTGTTTGAAGAAGGTATTAAGCAAAGTATTTATGTTTATTGTTAAAAGTATTTACAGAGGTAGAAAGACATACTGTGGGAGATCTGCCTGGAATAACTGGAATTGCAACACTAACTTGAAAGTTACTATCACTAGCAGTATAAGAATTATGGACACTTGCTCTTATATGTAGACTGAGTGAAAGTATTAGAGTATCTATTATTGCTAATGATAATTTCCTCTTTTTTTTTCCCAGAACAAGACCAAAAGTACAGTACAATGGGTATGCTGGACATGAAAACAGTAATGGACAAGCTTCATTTGAAAATCCCATGTATGACACAAACTTAAAACCCACAGAGGCAAAGGCTGTGAGGTTTGATACGACTCTGAACACAGTTTGTACAGTGGTATAGCCTTCAGTGCCCAATATGACTGATTCATAGCCATACCTCTGATGGACAAGCAGTAATTCCTTTGGTGCCATATACCAGTTTCCCTTCTCTCGGCTTTGCTGCTGTAATCTTTAACATCTTCTGTCGGCCTACATGCAGCTAAATTTTCTGGTAAAAACATGTCAGTCTTCGGGGGATCAGACAAAGAATATTTTTTCATCTTAAAGTTGGATCAAAATGCCTGGCTGCATCTGCTTCAAACCAAGGCACACTTTAAGGAAGACTGCCAAGTCATGCCAATTTGTCATATTTAATGCCTCAGACTTTCATATTTGTATGCAGCTGGATGCCTTTCAGTGCATTCTTCTGGGCACTTGGATAAATCCTTTGAGTACTGTGACAAATGATAGCACCACAGATTATCCCCGGGAATATTCTGAAGAAATAAAGCTCTCTTGAAGGAGGAGACAGCCTTCCTTGAGGTTGCATACACTTGCAAATGCTTTACCATTGAAATCTTGCTAAAATTAGGAAAAACTTACAGTATATTTTATTCATAGGGTGGTTTTGCCAATTCCCCAATCTGCCGTTAATATCGCAAAATAATAATGCACAATTTTTTTGCACTAGGGTGTAATGGCTGAGTAAGATTCTGATAAAAATATACAGGGTTTCTATACACTCTTCATTGTATATAGACATTCACTCACTTTTTGCCAAGCAAAACATTCCACAATAAATTTACTTGGAATATTCAATTGACCCCCATGCTTAGCACCTGTTAAAATCTTGTGCTATAGAAGATATTGTTTCTTTTGTCAGTTTTTGACTAAATTTCGTTGTCAACATGATTACAAGTTACTGGAGACTTTCAGCCAGAACAAGAGCCCATTCCTAAGAAATTTTCATTGCCACAATTGTTTTCTTCTGAAATCAGTCATCAATCACCACTGTCAGTATCATACTATTTAATAGCAGGGGGGTTAGCAGCTATTGCTGCTTACCATGTACAAATGTGAATAGTAATTTATTTTAGATAGCTCATAAAGCCTGTGAGCCTGTGCTCATAATACAGTCTTCCCTTCTGCATTTTTTTCCATTTTTCCTTTAATATGACATGATTTTTTGATGTTACATGGAACTAAACCACATTACAGTAGCATAAATAAACCCACTGCGAATTGTCCATAAAAAGTGGTCATTCAGTTTCTACTTTGAACAAAGAGAAATAGTCAACTATCTTTGCTTTCTATTTATTTCAAAATTTTTTAAACACATTTTTTTTGCTTACTGCTTTTCTATTTACACTGTTCAACACAGACATTTATACATACAAAGTTTGAGTAATGATTAACATTTGCATAGACTTAGAGGTTTTATTGAATGAAAACAAACAAACAGAATGCCATTGGGCAGATTATTTAAATTAAGTTTTAAAATTAGTAAATTAGAGTAAATAATGAAGAAAAACCTGGTTTTAGTCATACACAATGGGTCAACAAACAGGAAAGCTGTTTTGCTTTTATTCTAATTCAGGACTGTTCTTTTGATGCTGTTATTTTGTTTTAGTTTTCTGAATTTCAAAATGTCCTATTGTCCAGTTGCTATCTAAGCCTGTTGAAAAGTTTTACTGAACTCCATATGTTTGTTGGTTATACACAAAATAAAAAGGTAATATAAGCCCAGTAACAGGTTTTTCAGCTAATGCTGCAGAACGCAACGAAAATTTCAAAGGTAACACTTGGTCAGCTTAAAACTACATCTGTTAGATGAAAAATACCAGCAATATAATACATAATTATTATAGGGTCTGCAGCTGTTATATTCTTCATATGAGCAAGAAACTCTAAAGAAAATTTAATAAATAATCCTTTCCAGTCAGTTCCTTATTCATTTTGTTAGTAGATTTTTGCTTTCTTTTTCATTTGTTCTGAAGTTATTGTGCAGTAAGTTTCATTTAGCTGTCCCAACTCAGAGCCCTTCAAATTTCCTGAGAAATTACAGTTATCAGATAAAAGTTATTGTCCTGATCCTCCCCCGCGTAGAGAAAGTCGCTTGGCAAATGAAGAGCTTCTGTAGAAACACTGAGCCAGGAAGGGAAGATGTTGTCTGAGTAAAGTTTCTGACAGGTGCTCAAAATTGACACTACTTCATTAACAGTATTTCTGTAGTGGCAAAAAAAAAAAAAAAAAAGAAAAAAAAAGAGTTTTGAAAACAAAATACATAGCTATTATTGGTGTTTTCTAGTCCTGTCATTACAGTGTATGCTTCAGTTCCCTGTCTCACTATGACTGCCA
Source organism: Catharus ustulatus (assembly GCF_009819885.2). Lineage (NCBI taxonomy): Eukaryota > Metazoa > Chordata > Aves > Passeriformes > Turdidae > Catharus > Catharus ustulatus. The sequence goes on from NC_046223.1 coordinate 96,696,185, forward strand.
AAGAATGTGTTGGAGGATAAAAGAGAGTATTTAAATGGTTTGATCTTTTATATTAGAGAGCCCAGATTCCATGAATCTGTTATTCGGTGGTTCATTTTGGGAGGTAATCTATCGAATGCTTATCCTGAGTGAGTACTCTTTGATCAGGAGCACTCAAAAGGAACACACTACCAAATTATCATAAGAAGTTTGCTTGGAGTGTTGATTAAACAGGAGCTTCACACTGGAACCCAACTAAAACAAAAGTATTGTAGTTTAATCAGTTCTACCCACACCTTCCAAATTCCTCTCCTTCTCTGCTACATTTGAGTCTTCTGTTCAGGTTGGATCTCCTTCTCCTGAAGTTATTATACAGAGGGCTGTGTATGCATGCACTTAGATATGGTGCTTCTTCAGATTGAGACTCTTAAGATGATGTGCAGTGCTGGGTAATGGCAGCCAGGAAATCTGTTCTTTTGAGATATATGCAGAAGACTTTTCCCCCAGCATTGACCAGATCATTATGACAGGCTAATAATACATGCTATATTTTTTTTAAAAAACAGGTTATGTGCTTCAAAGCTGTTAAAAACTGCTGCTTGTATCACACATCTTGCCTTTCTCCAGGCTAGCTGCAATAATTTTTTTTCTTGTGTAAAATATTTTGTAAAGAAAATAAGTTGTTATTAAAAAAATTTAAAAAAAGTGGGAGGGTGGGGATGGGGGCATTGGGGAGAACGCCCACATAATGACCAAGTCAATCTAATTTTCATTCCCACTATTCCATTCTGCCATTTCACTACATGCTGCTGTGACATGAAGTAGGTGCAAAAGAACTTTTTGTACAGAGATATATTTTTTATGAAGAATTTGTAAAATTATTAAATATGCTGTACTTTTTTGATTAATGTAGGTAAATTGTTAAAAATAAATGTTTTTACAATACAAAAAAATTGTAATTTTCCCAATAATGTAAAATTTACCATCTTTAGCTTATTTTCAGTTCTGATCCTATTACACTTGTATTAATATTAAAGTGGCCTGTTAAAAATAAACAGTATTCTCTTTGGAAAAAAAAAAGAAACAAATATAAAAGACTGTAATATAGCCTGTGCAATGCCACCTACCTTGAAAACAAAATCAGAGTTCTAATTAAATATTTAATTTTAGATTTTCATCTATTGTGTGACCTGTTCTTATCAACTTTCTTTCTTCTATTTCCTTCTATACTTTTAAATCTCAGATACTGATTTTTCATTACATAATGTTTCAATAGAATCTTAGTCTTGTCATTTTATGTTCCCAAGCATTTTGTAACTTGGGAAAAAAATTCAGGCATTGTCTAGTGAGGTGGAATTTACCTCCTGTTGTGTTGCAGATTCAGATTTTAAAGTGGGACTTAAGCTATTTGTTTGTTTTATAAAAAAATAACCGGATTATTCTTTCACAAACCTACATCTTACCCGTGGAACTGATGGATCACATGGAGCCAGAGGTATTTCCAGTTTTAACATCTAAGAGCTAATTCTTCAAATGTACATACTTTGAATGAAATAAAAATGTTTTTTAAAATGCTTTTAATACATAAAGTTAGCCATATATATTAGTGTTTTCAGAATCAATATATGGAGGTCTAAACATTTAAAAAAATGTTTTAGAGTCTACTTGTTAGAAAATATTGAATTTATTTGCTTGCTAACAGCTTAACAGAGTCAGTCTTCAAGGGTATTCTACCCATTATTCATTTGGGAATCAGTGAGTATGTTTCACTTTTAGTAAAAACTGAGATGTGTACATATCCTTGCTGCCTTCTCATCCTCACAATCCATCCTTCTGGTAATATGATATCTTATAAATAGGTGTTAAAAGTTTCCATCTTTCACAATGATCTGACCATCCTGACACTAAGCTGTAGACTGAAATCACTAACACAATCAGAGCAGATATTGAGGCTCTGTCTCACAGGGAGTCATGATTTTTACCTCTTCCACAAACAGAAGTCTAAATATGCTAAAAAATGAGCTATTGTTCTTTTCACCATTGCCAAATTGCAGTGATAACTTTAAAAAATTATTTCCTCTTATGATCTACTGGGAAACACAGTATGGTATAACTAATTTCAGATTCTGCAGAAACCATTTATAGAAAAGAGATTTTTTCTGAGTGTTGAGGATACAGTTATGTAAGAGCCACTCTCAATTGTATCTGTAAAGAATGAACATACTCGTTTTCCAGCTGGCATCCTCTATCTTTTTAGCAGCAGTGGGTTCATAAACAGTATCAAAGCATAACAATTGGTATGATTTACTCAAAATGGAAAATGCTTTTTTTAAAGCTGCATTTAATTTCAAAATCCAATAAACTACGTTAAATACACTGCTGTCTGCTCCAGCATGATTACTAACTCAAAACCACAGGACCATGGCATCATATGGCTCAATGCTTAAGAGAGCTGTGGTTGAAAGGTGAAAGAAGAAGACCTTCTGCAGGATACCGCCTTTAAATAAGTCAAATAAATTGCTTTTAAACATGCATCTTAAAAAAAAATACAGAAACAAGAAAGCAATCATAGAATTATAGAATCTTAGAAGAGTTGGAAGAGCCCTTAAAGATCATCTAGTCCCTGCCATATGCAGGGAGACGTTATTCACTTTAGGGATTCAATCCTAAAACCTTTATATTTTTTAGAGTAAAGCAGTATTACAGTTTTAAAACCTTATTGATTACAGTTTTAAACACAAAATTGTTTCCTCCAAAGAGAGCAGGATTACAGTCTGAACCTCACTAAAAAAAAATAAAAAAATAGTTAACATATGCCTATACATATGCCTAGTGACTAGTTATAAGGACTTGATTGTATATGATATGAGGAATTAGAGGTTCCTCCTAAGCAGTTATACATATATTTGTTTATATAAAATTATAATTATACTAAATTACAGATGTATGTAGTAAGTGTACAGAAATGTTAATAAGCTTGGGGCCAAACTCACCATGGAATTTGGGCTCAGTTTTTCAGTGTGTACCTACAGTCCATGAAAAAAATGGCAGCCATAAGATTTTGCATATAAGTTCCACAGAGCCCAGCAAACTGAGTAGAGCCAGCTGAACAAAACAGTAGGACATACCAAGGCAAGAGGGATCCTAAGCATCTCAGCTTTGGCCTGAGGAACATACATCTGAACATACATCTTTCCACTAGGATTCATGAGAGAAATCACTCAAAGCTGGACAGATTAGTCATATCAGTTGTTGTTTTTTGGTTTTTTTGCCTGGAAGTCCCAAAACACAATGGAAAGTTAGTGTTCCTTTTCCCCTTTACACCCAAGGGTGTACTGGTTAAAGTGGTCAAATTAGGCATTTAGGTTCAGAGGTCAAAAGCTTCTTTAGCTTGAGGAGAAACACAGAGTTGTTAATTATAACTAAGATTGCTATAAGCACTCAGCTGTTAAAAGCAAGTCCTGGGAAATTATCAATACCTCTTTCTCCCTTGACATAGTAAAAATTTTGAAGAATTGCTTTTGGATTGTGCCTTGCGGACAAAATATGTAAAGAGGAAGAATCCTTTTAACTATGATGTAGATAAATTAGCATGAAGAATGAACTTGAGTGTCTAGTGGTCTACACAGGAAGAAACAATGATTGGATTAAATATCAAAACACTTTCACAATAAAGGGTTTTGAGGATATAAATTTCGAATTTAGGATATGAATGTCAAATGGAAACTACAGACCTCTTTTACTCTTGGTGTACCAAAAGTTTCAGTTTGCACATTCTGTGAAAGCACACAAGGAAAATTTCCTTAAAGGAAAAGATTACACAGAAATTCAGTGTTAAAAGAACACACTCCCATGCTCAGGAATATCCTACTATGTCTTTTAGTAAGTATACAGTCTAAAAAGGCTAATAACCATCTTGTTTGTCAACTGCAACTAAAATAGAATAGTTGGTGTACCTTAGATGAGGAACCTTTTCCTGTCAGTGTGTAGTATCATCGGCAGAGTGTGTCCAGCAGACCGAAATTTTTGACACACCTAGAAGAAGATCATGCACTCAGGTTTAGTTGTAGGTTGGGTGAGAAGCTGCTTATTCTAAAACAGCTCTAACAAATCCAAACCCCAAGCATGGCCAGCTGAGATACATTAAGATGGTGTTGAAGAGAGATGTACTAAGTTGTACATCCATGGATATGGTATCTGAGTAGAAGCTGTTGGGACACTGCAGAGAAAATCTTAACTTAGCACATTTCTATTGAAGTCCTTTAGTTGCACTTTTCTGTTATATGTCTTGACTATCCATACCCATAATATCCACGTAAATAAACGGTTCAAGCATCTAGGTTGAAGGTAAAGGCTCAATCTAGATGTGATTTAGCAGGCTAGTGAAGAAGAATGTGCTCTCCATCTGGCATTCTGGATGAAGGTGCCTGTTGATCTACATCATTAGGTAGGAAAAATAGGTTTTGGAAGAGGAACAAGTAAATTTGAATCAGAAGAGGGGGATATGGAAGAAGAGTTTTCTATTATTCATCTCAAGGTTTCCACAGGACACAGCACTTATACTGAGTTACAGGCGTTATGGACTTCAGGGTGTCCTCCATATAGATACACTTCTCCAGCAATAATCCATATGTGAGCATACCAATGCACAGAACAGACCTGACTGAATTATTCCTAGACCACAGCACAGTAGTATTATGGCAACCTGACACAGAGCTCTTCCACTGACATGAAGAGTTGCTCTTTTCAAGATGAACTTGAGATAGGACTCTGGATCCCTGCTCATACAAAGTGGCTTGCAATAACAAAGAAAAGACGATTAGAGAGATTAATGTATTCTGTTTTATATGCTTCTTTCACAGAGACATTGAAGACATCTTGGTCCTAAGAGGGGGTTGACCTGAGAAGCTGTGCGGAGACAGGTTGTCATGTTTGGTTGATATGAGAGGGCAGAAGGATGAGGTTCTGTTTAGAGCTCTCTGGAAGTAGAAAAATTGTCAGGAAAAGTGGTAAGGAGTCAGTTGTGGTAAGGGGGTAAACTGTCAGTCCTGACAGTTTTGCTGATAGAATCACAAGGAAGACAAAATGGAAAAATGCACCAACAAGCATGGGAATAAAATTGTTCAAGAACCCTTTGGTCTTGAAAGGGTTAGATGAAGAAAGGTTAGATGAAGAAATTCCTAGAGCTCCTGAATCCCTAAGAGACACTGAGGATCCCTCAAAACAGCCACGTTTATGCTGATCATCTTGACATTGCTGAAAAAATGAAATTAACAAATTTCCACTTATCTTCCAGTTCCCTCCCTCCCCCTTCTATCCCCAGCTATCCTTTTTCTGGTTCATGATAATCGGCTTTTGTTTGTTTTTTATTTATTATCTATCACACACTCTTGATCCCCTTCTTTTTCTTTCTATTTTCTCTGTAAATCACTCTCCATTTTTCTATGACTTGAATAAAATATGTAATTCACAAGGATTTTGCTTGTTTGATCATTTCGGGGAACAACAAAGTCTGGTTAAGGTAGAAGATATATCTGGGTTGCTGGGAGGGGATTTAAGAGCTTGATATGGTTAGGCAGGGGTGAAGAATAAACAAAAGGGGAGTCAGGTAGGTTGGCACGATTTGCCTATGAGGAAAGTAAAGGCAAAATGAACTGTTTCATCTCTCTCGGGTTTGTTTGTTGTTTTTTACCTATGGCTGTAATATGACAGGCTTAGTGCACTGCAACTATCATGCCTGGAACATGAACAGGTGATCAAACATGACTTCCCCATCGTGACACCACACTAACTACTTCAAATCACTTTCTTGTCCTTCATGTGCCCGGCAATCTTTTGCTCAAAACACTTGTCCTATCTATTAGTTGATCCTTCCATCTATCTGTTTCATCATTCTGATTTAATGTTGCCTTAGAAAGAAATGTATTGATAAACTTTCCTTTTGTCTCTCAAGATTTTATGTTTTCTCTTTTTTATTTCTACTTTCTTTGAAGTCTAAAGGATGATGAGAATATGACAGTCCTTCATTTCCTGAGTAGCTCAGTACTGTGTCTTCTCAAGTTTGCTTAAAGTTCACTGTCTCTACTGTATTTTTTATAACAATAACCTGCTAAAATTGTGACATTTACTTATTATATTTAATTCAAAGAAAGTCTTTATGTGTGTGCATTCATTGTGTCTTGCTTTGTCCCTCTCACATACACATACATGCACATTTACTTTTCATTTTCTTTAGAGAAAATAATCCAAATATTTTTCCTTCCTTTGTACTCACATAATAGCAAGAAAGTATATATGCTGGTAGTAAGGAACTAAATCAATTTTTTATGCTCTAAAAAATAGCCTTTAAAAAGCAGATAAATTTTTTCTGTTTTCAACAATATTTTTGTTTTTAATAAATTACATTTAATTAAAATTTCTATTTACCCTACAAAAATTGTTAATCTAAAGTTGTCCTTAGAGAAGGTCCTTCAAGCAGTGTATATTAAATAGCTTATAGTCTTATTTGCACCTCCGTTTTCTGAGTATCTTAAAATTATAACTGGTTTTAAAGTTTATTCCTAAAGCCAGGAATGGAATGAGAAATTGAATGAAAAGGAAATCTGGTTTCCCGATAGTCTTACTATTTTTCTTTTTTTCATATTTTAAAATCATTAATCCCTTTTTTTCCAGGAAATTTCTACAATACTGCTGTTAATATTAATATGTTATTGTTATTAATATGTTATTGTTAATATTATTATTAATATTATTATTAACATTAAACCCTTGTCAAAAGGCTCGTGTGAGATTCAAGAAATTAGTACAATTTGCTAAAGATGCAAACCTTTCCTAAGAAAGGTATCATTGACCTTTTACTTATGTAATTTCTTTTCCAAGTTTATTTTCAGGCAAATATCTGTCCATATCCATACAGGATGTGTGTTAATCCACAGAATGACAGATTCATGGAGGTTCAAGGAGTCTCTAGAGGCCAAACTACACCTTTAAGTAAGGCCAGTCTTCATACTGGATCAAAATTTCCCATATTCCAACTTAGTTTAGTTGTTTCTTCTCCTTCCCTTGTGAGAGCCTGGCTTGGTAGATAGCAGAGACATCTCCCTTTATACTTCTTTAAGGTTCTTAAGTTCTCCTGTCCTCTCCTCATGTGTGACATGCTCCAGGTAGTTACTGACAGTAAAACCAAAGGCTTCACCTGTGCTAATAAATAAAACAGCACCAAAGAGCACTGTCTGGTCCTGAGGATAAGCTGTTTTAGCAAGGATTGTACCTATATAGCTGGAAATCAGAAAACCAAATTAAAATCTGGGTCTAAGAGAGGGAAAGGGATATCTGGAAGGGTCTTAACAATTTCTTTTAAAAATATTAAGGTAATTTATTGCTAACAAAAACCCACTTGTGTACTAGGGAAAATTCAGAAAAAAATAATTCTTTAAAAGCTATTCCTCATTAAAAAAACCATTTCTGACCTTTAGATATAGCATCACCTTTTCTCTTTCCCTCCAGGTGCACTAAATGGTAGTATGTTGAATCCATTGCTTCATTTCTGACAAATCTTGTACTGTACTATTTTTATACTCATAAGCAAAGATAATTTTAAAGGTCATGTTAAACTTAATCATTAATCAACAAAAATCCAGAAATGTCTAATATTTAGTGCACCAGCTGCATTTTCTTTCAGGTCTTCTCTAGCTACCCTCACTAACTGGTATTGCACAGAACAGCATTTTCATGAAATACTGGAAATTATAAACTATGATATGTACTGTATAAACTTTGCAGCATATGCTAATCATCACAGACAATATAGAAAACCATTTCAATTGTAGAAATCTTTAGAGCACAGCTTTCTTTATGCTCTCTTTGCTTTTAATTATTTTTACTCACACTCCATAAGTTTCAATTTTCATGTTTTTTAGTTCTTCGTGTGCTCTCTGCTTTGATTCTAAACTTTAGTAGCTGAAATATTTCATCTTCAGATTTAGCCTTTTTTTCCCAGTAATAAGGAATAAATCTTTACTTCATTTTGAGGAAGTTTTAAAAGAATAAGGTTGCTGTGAAATACCTATATGTTTACATCTTTCTGATTTTTAATTATGTTGAAGTAGCTGAGCCATATCTGTAGAGATTATTCGCTTGCTTTGACTACCAAGTTTTTGTTTGAACACTATGTTTTTTGCCCTCACTTTGTGTCAAGCTTTTCCATGAAACAGATTCTTTTCTGTTACTAGCAACAGATTTGCACCTGGCTAACACCTTAAATTAATCCAGGTATTTTTTTACAAGATACAAAAGTGCTTCCATTATTATTACACTGTGAGCTTCCCTAAAACTTCAAGCAATTGATTCTGAGAACTTTTTGACTATATTTATCTAAAATAAACCTTTCTATATTTCTCTGTAAGAGAAACTCCTTTATTTTTATGTTGTATTTGAAGCATACCTTGTAATGCAGAAATATCAGACAACTTGATTTGTGCATGTGTTTCATGCAGACCTTTTTATTTTTTCTGTTTAAAAGATCTATATGTCAATGTTAAGAGAATGAACCACAAACTATATTTCATTATCAGAAACTTACTTATCTCCCTAGGGAAGTAATATTTTCGAACTGGAAATATTAAATATTTTGAAGTGCAATGTTAAAAAATGTTAGAAACTTGTCAAGAGAGATAAAGAACAAAACTCATCTAGAACAGCTTAGTTTTTCAAATTAATATACCTACCTAATAAGGCTTTTCTATAACTATGAGTTCCACCTGGGTTTTGTGCTCACAAAATCTAACTATAATCTAAGACCAGCGGGACAAATTTTATCTTCTAAACAAGGCAAATACTTTTTGTTCTAGAGACAATATAAAGCACGTAGCTGAATTTTGATTTATGTCTTGAAAGATACTATGTAGGCAAAATAATTGTTGAATAATTGAATTATTTCATCCCATATATTTTTTCAAAATCGAATGGCATGGAAATATGTATCAGATTTCAACTGACCTTAGCAGGCCTCATCAGCATTAATCAACAGGTAAACCTCAATGTTCTTTCATATGAAACATATCAAATGCACAGTCCTCAGACACAAAACACTCACTTGCACAATCTTGAATCAGATATTTACACTTGTTTTGTGTAAAATATGTTTTCCTAAGACAGAGGCCAAAAAAGAAACAAATCTCAAATTTAATTGGGATCAGTTATTTGCACTGTAGTTTCTTTTTGAAGGACTGGATCCTAGTTTAAAATTATGTTGACATCCAGTGTGTGTGAGTTTCCTGTCCACCAAACTATTTTATATGCAGCTGATACTTGAGAAAATATTATGTTTTAATGAAATAATTTATATGGAATGTTTATAGTCTTATTTAAATTGAAACATTCATGGACTTTTGAATGTAACAGGGTGCTTTTTTCCCTTATACTGAATTTCTGATTTCTATAGTTCTTGCATGCCAAGTAGAAATAAACCCTATTTAAAATTTGTGTTTCACTTCACCATGGAGTTGTTTTGAGGAGCTTGTTTTAGCCTGACACTTAGAAGAATAACTTATCCTCATTATGACACAGTGAGGGACAGAAACTCATATGAACCAAGATCAATAGTTACTTTGTGTGTAATTATCTCACGTTTGAGCTGATTCTATGTATAATTTCAGAGTTTTTCAAACAGAATTTTAATTTCCCCCAAAATGTAGGAATAATCTACCCACCTACTATGGTAAAAACCTCATCATTGTCCTGTCCTCAAAAAGGCTTACTTAGACTTATTTTTGGGGTTTTGTATTAGATAACATTACTCAAATTATTTCAAAGGCAAGAGTCTTGTATTTCTGTGGAGGGGATGTGAGATTTGAAAAGTTTTTGAAGCAATTGTGTTAGGGAAAGTGGTAATGGTGCATGGTTTTGTGAACACTTAAAAGTGCTGACACATTGTTTTCATTACTGAGCGTGAAATTTAAGACCTAATGGCAATATCAAAGTTTCTGTTGCTGTATCTGTCAATATGTCAGCTTTGGAGCAGTCATGCCTTACTTTTGTGCACTGCAGAAGTACAATTTGAACTTGTGGTTACAGGTGGCTGAATGCTACCTCTAAACCCCATCATTCTGACTCACACATAATATTCAAGCTCACAACTTTCAAATACAAGCAGTCTAAGCTCTTGGGCTTAAATTCTGTGTAACCTAACACCTTTAGAAATGAGGTCTAGGTAATAAAAACATAGCTTTTCTGCCTTTGAATCCTGCACATGAGGGAACATTTTTGTTTTATATATTTCTGTACCGAACAAACCAAACCCAATCTAAATAAAAAAAATTGATGTGATCTGAACACTTGAAGCAGATCCTCTTCCATCACTAAGAATTATTACGTAAATTGAGCTTAAATTACAATCTGTTCTTTATAAAGTATAGAAATTTAAGTCGTGTAACTGTACCAGCTTCTTTATTTTTTTCTTATTATTTTCTTTTCCTTAAAAATTGCAATACAAATTCAATTGAGAATGTGGAACTATTGTAAGTGACATAACATCACAAATATTCCCAATTAATTGTTTCAAACTGTGTTTCTAAAAAGAATACAAAGGTATTGAAAGGAATACGCTCGATGCAGCTTTATCATAAAAAGCACAGTGAACATTATGAACTTAAAATAATAACAGAAAATAATTTATTGGGTAAAAATGTGTGGTTTTAATTTTTTAATCATTGTAATAATCTCTCTCAAGTGGGTCAAAGAACTACTGACTAGTCTGTTTTAGACATTGTTTGGCTGTGATTCGATTAACCTAAGTTTAGGACAGACATTCGGTCCTTAGAGGAAGGTAAGACATTTAGTAGATGGTGCATTGCATGTCTCAGTCGAGGAGCTCTGGAGAATTTCCAATTCTCTAGCATCCCCAGAGGGGCCTGTTCTGATAACATGTTGACTGCAAAATCTCTGAATCCATTAGGGTATGTTCCAGTGCTGCATCCAATGCTCCAGTGTGAGGAAGGTAATTCTTCCTCTCTACTCAGCAGTACTGTGATGCTCAGGAGTGATGTGACCACTTCCAGGTTCCACACTATGAGAGAGACATAGAATCACTAGAACCCACTTAAGGGTTGTCAATACTGTAATGGGACAAGAGCATCTCTCATACACAGAGATCCTGAGAGACATGGCAATGTTTAGATGGAGGGAAAACTGTATAAATATATAAATATATATGAATACTGTATTGATATTGCATAAATACCTGATGAGAAGCAATAATTAAGACAACAAAAATCTTCTCAGTGCTTCAGTGATTCAGGACAACAGTGAATGGGTACAAATTATGTTTAAACACTGGAACAGGTTGCTCAGTGATTCTGTGGAGTCTCCATCCTTGGAGATATTAAAAAACTAATTAGACGCCATTCCATAGTTGTCCCTCCTCTGAGCAGTGGTTTGGACTGGCTTACCATCAGAGATGCTTTCCATCCTCAATCATTCTATGAGTCTGTGATTTTGTGTTATGTCAAAAGTCACTTCAGAGAGCAGAGCTGAAAGGCAGTAAGAAAAGCAACATCCTTCCTTCAACGTGTCTGTAGACTTGTACTGCTCCAATAGATGCCTAGAGTTACAGTAATTTCACAACTATAAGGTGCACCCTTTTGACTAAAATTTTCCCTCGAACCCGGAAGTGCGCCTTATAGTCCGGTGTGCCTTATCTGATGTACAAAGTTGCGAAATTTGCCAAACCGGAAGTGTGAGCTGTGAGCCGTGGGGGTAGCTGGAAGTGCCATGGCAGCCAGCTGGAGGTGGGCCCAGGGGCCCACGGCACCACCCTTTCCCGGGTCCAGGCAGTCCCGGGGGCCCATGACTGCCGGGTCCAGGGGGGCCCAGTGGCTTGCAGCACCACCCCTGCTGGGTGGAGGCGGGCCCGGGAGCCCATGGTTGCCGGGTTGAGGCGGGGCCTCGGCCAGCAACCGCGCGGGGTGAGCTGGGGGTGGAGCCTCGCTGCAAAAAAAAAAGTGCGCCTTATAGTCCAGTGTGCCTTATCTGATCTACAAAGTTGTAAATTTTGTCGACTCCTGGGGGAGTGCACCTTATAGTCCGGTGCACCTTATGGTCGTGAAATTACTGTAATTGGTATTCAATCCAACACCCACAAAAGTAGGATCTAGAGTTTTATGGGATATACATAGCTCTGAAATCAATCTGGTCATGGCCGATTTCCTCATGGCCAGTTCAATTTTCGTACTTATTAATTCTGTGAAAGACACAGGACCATCAGTCTGGTTATGTTAGTTGTTGTTGCATATTACTTACGCTATGCTGTATTTGGAAAAATACACACTCGTCTATATATATGCATGCGTGTATTTATTTACAACTGAAAAATATGGAGTTAAGAGTGGCTATATAAAGACCTGTAAGTCAGGTATGTGGAATGAAAGGTATGAAACCTTTGTCTTTTTTGTTTGTTTGTTTCGGAATTCATTGCATACTGCTTCCTTCTGAAATAGTTTGCTGTGAGTTCATAGTCTTTTTTATATCATGTGCTAGTCTTTGCTCTCTTGATTCAGTGGCTTAGTCAACTATTGATCTTCACTGTTATTGGTATAGACAAGACAGTAAAACTCCCTATTTGATCTGATGAAAACTGCTGAATTCCACTCCTTCATTTCCCCCGACAAAAACCCATCTGAGACATTTTACAGTGTTTAAATATAGTGGTTGATACCATACTCACTGGGAAATAATTGAAGTAAACAAAGTTAAAGACATGAGGTTTTTTACTGATTTTTTTTTGGTGTTTCACAGGGACTGCTGGCACCATAAACTGAGTGTCAGGTAGCTTTGTGTATAACAGGACTGAAAAACACTGCTGTATAAACATAGAAAGTCTATGGTATGCTATATGTTCCAGACATCTGGCGTTTAATACTAAGACCTTACAGGATTTCCCCAACTTGTCAGTCCAAAGAATAGCTCTTTCTTCTTTTCCATTACCGCCATTAATTTTTTGGACAGTTGGAGAGAAAAGAAAGCAAAGTTGTCTTTGTGCTTTTCAGTTTACTTCCACTCAATATGAAGAGCATTCTGAAATGATGAAGCCATATTGGAAGATATTTCCCCTCCAAGGTACTGACTTTTCACTCAAATCATAACCTCTGGTAGTGCACAAAAAGCTCTAGGTCAGCAACACTGTCATTTACAGATACTGACAAAGTAAGCATTCCTTCTTTAAGCACAGAATAAATTACACTCCTCAGTGGTTGAACTCAAAATGAAAGATGTGACATTCTATCTGCTCATAAGTAAACCTTTTCTTTTCTGTCCTATCAGGTAGTTTACAGAAGTCTCTTCAATATGAGGACATATCTCAGTAGTGGTTTTTTACATGTGTCATTCTCCTTCTGCTATTTGATCTCATGATAATGTATCCATGTCATCAACTGGTTGTACAGACTAGCTTTTTCTTTGCTTTTCCTTAGTTCTATTTGTTTCCTTTTGTTATCTGTGCAGGTACTACTCGACAATCTTTCTCTCATTTCACGGCAGTAGTGCTTCCCTCCACCCTTTCAGCCATGGTAACTAACTGCCTTTTATCAACTATTTTGACCTGAGTTGCTTTACTGAGAGTGACTTCATTGTGGTCTAACACCAAACAATTTTTCTTCTTTTCTTTTTTTATTATTTTATTTTATATTTGCCATATGTCTGAAAATAAATAGACTATTTCCTATTACAAAAAAAAAATTTGTTAGCATCCACTTCATCTGCTTATGTCAGGATGTCCCTGTCAATCAATGTTGACTAAACAGTCACTGACTTTCTTTGTGTCTTACTCTTTCCTGATAGTCACCAAAAAAGTGAAGAGCAGTCAGGACCTCTGTTCACATGCTGAACTCAATTTCGTTTCTGTTATCTTGGAATTTTTGTTATCTTGGAATATTATTTAGTGAAACTTCTCTGTGTAATTTAGATATGAATCTTCCTTAGGCAATTTAACTTGATCCTGCTGAAATTAATGATAAAATTATCATGATATTGCTCATTTTCAAGAAGTGTTATATACAAATGTCCGCTTATAAATGTCAGAAATGAAAAAGTGTACAGATATGCAGAGTATGTCTAAACTTTCGTGGCTGAATATTAATGCTTACATATGTAAAAAAAAAAGTGGCTCTCAGGAAATGAAATGGATACATTATTTTTAAACTGAGTAAGAGTTCAAATGGTTTTCTTTAGTATCTGCAGATAAAAATTCTTGGTTTTTATTTACTGTTTTATTGTTTCCTAATTTTATACTATGAATATTAATATTACATTACTATGAATATTAATATTACATATTTCAATTTCAACATAACATTGTTTCATCATCCTCTAAGACATGATGAAAAGGGAACAAAGCACATCAACCCATTCTGGTTAAAGCTGGAACTAGGATACCAACCAATGTATAAAGAAAATTTTTCTCCGGGGAAGATAGAGCTTGTTATAATATAGATTTCCAAAAGGCCGTATTTCTGTAAAAATGTGATGTAGTCACAGAAACATACAAATGAATACTTTCCACGAGAAGTTTAATTTAGTATTTAGAATATTGGTTCAGAAAGTGGGATCCTTAGCTTTCCCTGCTTCCTCCACAGGCTCAACAATGTTGAATTCCCAAATCACGCATCCTTGGCAAATGACATAGTTTTCCTGCTATAGCCCTTCAGTCTTCCGTGACAATATTAGCCACAGATACGGAAAAGAAAGAAAATATTTAAGGACAGAGAATGCTCAATGAAATGGAATACATGTAAGTCTTGAATACTCATTCTATGTATTCAACAGCTTCTACAAAAGCATTCAGGGGAAAGCAGCACTTATTGCTGCACTAAAGGAAAAAGGTTAGCACATGTTCCTTCACGATTTTTTTCTAACTGTTTTGTTAGCTTCTACTTCTGCCAACAAAAGAGCAGAAAAACCAGAATGAATATCATAGAATCATAGAATTATAGAATCATTAAGGCTGGAAAATACCAAGATCATCAAGTCTAACCTTTGACTGAACACACCCATGCCAATGAAGCT
Source organism: Catharus ustulatus (assembly GCF_009819885.2). Classification (NCBI taxonomy): domain Eukaryota; kingdom Metazoa; phylum Chordata; class Aves; order Passeriformes; family Turdidae; genus Catharus; species Catharus ustulatus. The sequence goes on from NC_046223.1 coordinate 96,711,221, forward strand.
ATAGCACCAAGTTCCATGTCCAGTAATTTCTTTTGGTAAAAACATACTAAGTGAAAGCAACTTTAAAATCCTAGTTGTACAAGATGACATCTTACTCATCTTTTCCCCTTTTTATTGCCCGTTTCTTGTAGAGATCTGTTTCAGCTTGATTTGGTTCCACAAAACAATACTTTTAAGGCATCAGAACAAGATGATCATGATTTTAAAATATAATGAAAATGTTTACAGCTGCAGTAACCCAAGGAAAAAGTTGAGTAATGAGTAGCAGATAAAATCTTTGACAGTTACAGAGTTAATGTTCTTGTTTATACACTAAATATATCAACAGTTAGTAATTTTTCACTGTCTACACTAGATATTAGAATTCTCTGATGATTCTTTTTAATCTTAAAGTTTGAAACAAGAGCAGAAAATTGCATGAATCCATTTTCGAGAGAATTAATGTAATAAAAGATAGAGATGTGTCTTGGCATTGTAAAAACAATAGCAAAATTTTTGTCCTTGATTTCTAAGGCTTTAAATAAATTGAATGCTCATTAGGCAATGAGTTAGACCTTGTCCCTATTCATGTCCATAAAATATTAAATAAACTGAGTTATTAAACAAAAAATAATTTCCTGCAGTATCTTATATATTTTTCAAAATTGCACTTCCATCCAGTTCACTGTGTTCAAGATGTAAAACCCTCTGTGCCACTTAAGAGGAATAAATTTTCTGGCTAGTTAGGAACCATTCAAGTATGATGAGTCATCTTCTATTTCTTTCTCCTTCCTAATTTTAATAGATCTTCTATGGTTTGAATATGCAACATTTTAGGTAAAGCTCTTATGAAGTGTTAATGAGAAGAACTGTGAGAGAACACAGACATGCTCATTCATGATCTCTTAGTTTGATTTGTAATTTATTTCACTTGTATATAACCATTATCTCTAAAGAAATATCTTGTGTATGGAGGAAATACTATCTTCCACTTTCTGCTGGTCTACAGAAGAGGCTATTTTTCTGCGGGCTATGGCCTCCCCCACCCTGAACCCAGACAGAGCTAATTGTCAGGACAGCTTCTGAGCCTGGCTTTCCTTGTAGATACATTCCTCTCCTTAGACCTGAGATAATGGGATGATAGCACCAACCTTATCTCAAGTTCCTGTTAGGTGGCTTCACTCACAGTCCAGTTCCAGTCAGGAGGAATATTTAGATGGGGAGTGGGCTTTGGTAGTTGCATCTTCTTTATACAATTTTTCCCTGATAGCCAAGGTGCTTTTCCAACAATGTTTAAGCCATTACCCATAGCACTTTAGTTCCTCACAAAGTATTAATTCAAATATATGTCCAAAACTTACTATTCTTGTGTTATAAGAATAGTACTCCTAGGTCTAAATTTGGGGGTCACAGTGGTGATGATCTTCATATATTAGTGAGCAGGATATCCGTGACTTGCAAATGTGAGTTTACAATTCAATGTCTGAGCTACAGTCGCTTCCAAAGATTGATTTCTTTCTGATATTATCTAAAAAAACAGAAAAGGAGAAAGTGAAAATAAGAGTTGATTAACTTTTTACCCTGAACATAAATCCCTGAATAATGCAAAGAACATCCACAAAGATCTATAAGAAGGTATGAGAACCCTTTTTGTTGTAATATATCTCATCAGGAATGAAAGCAATAAACACAACTGCCAAGCCAAGGGAATCTAATCATTAGCTGAACTGCTTAGCAAATGGTCCGTTTTAAGTGGTTCAATTCACAAGTCACTTAGGGATGACAACACAGCAGCAAATGCAGGAGGGATTGGGAAATCTGATCAGGAGAAAAATGATCAGTGATACTTAATGGAGGCAAACCGATACAATAATGAATCCTTAGCAAATGGACCTTAAATGCAACAACACCTGCATGTTAAAATATGTTACAAAAGACCTCATGAATAGTATCCTCATTGTTTGCATATCAAGATTCAATGTTTATTTAGTTTTGCATTCTAGTTCTGACTTTCTCCAGCAACAGAAAATTCACTCTAAAAAATGTCAGTGAAGCTGGAGTTTCTGAAATTCTTGAACTCTTTGAAAGTTACATATTCATAATACTGGTGGTATTTCCAAAAGTGATGTGAAAGTATTGTCTGGTTAAGTTATGGACTGTTTTGTTCTGTAACAGCATTAATTTTCTTTGTATTAGCTCATATGTGTTGCTTTGGATTTGTGATAAAAAAGATACAGGGATGTTTTATTTATGTATTGCTGAACAGTGCTTACATTGCGTATTGGGTTTGCTTGGCCAGCTTTAGTAGCAGTGACAAGCTGCTATGTTTCCCCATGTCCAACAGAGACAATTCCAGCTGATTTCCAGGTGAACCCACTGCTGGCCAAGTCAAGCCCATCAGAGATGGTGGTAGAGCCTCTGGGATAAAAGCAGGGAAAGCACCTGTGTGACAGCAATTGCAGCCAGAGAGAGGAGTGAGACCATTTGACAGCAACAGCTCTGCAGGCACCAAGGTCAGTGCAGAAGGAGGGGCAGGAGGTGCTCCAGGCACCAGAACTGGGATTCCCCTGCAGCCCATGGTGAGGCAGCTGTGCCCCTGCCATGCTATAGGAATAATACTCCTCGGTTGAGGAGCCCCCACCAAGACTCTCCAAAACCGTGCATTCGTCTCTTTCACTCTCTCCCACAACTTGTGGTAGGCAGGATGGAGTTGAGAATTGGAGGCACAGAAGACAAAGATCACAGGTGAAGATAAAAACAGTTTATGGAAACAGCAATGAGATAAGAAAATGAAATAACAGTAATGATCTGTAAGAATAATTGTATTAATAAAAAAAGTATACAAAAGAAAAATGATTCATATGCAAATATGGTTGCCCCAGACCCCAGGACAATGAACAACATTGGCTTTTCCCCCATCCCTGCCCTCCCCATATTTTTCTTGACTGGAAGGAATTCCGACCCCCCCCGCAATGACATAAGGTGGTATTCAGTAACATTAGAGTCCTGGCCATGTGCCCTCCCAGCTACTACAAAAAATTAACCCTTTCCTGGGCAAAACCAGGACACCCCTGTAGCCACGAAGGTGTCACAGCAGGGTAGATCTTCACCTGCAACCAGTGGAAGATTCCACACAGAACAGAGTGGGAGGAATTCTCCCCCAAAGGGGAGAAGAGGGGGAAGCAGCAGAGCTGATGTATGATAAACTGACTGCAGCCCCCATTCCCAACACCCCCGAGCCATGGTGGAGCAACAAGAGAAAACTGGGAGTAAAGTTAAGCCCAGGAAGAAGGGAGGGGTTAAGGGAAGGTGTTTTGATGATTTGGGTTTGTTTCTCATTCTTCTACTGTGATTTGAATGATAATAAATTAAACTACTTCTCCAGTAGCCAGACCTGTTTTGCCCATGACAGTAGCTGCTGAGTGAACTCTCCCTGTCCTTGTCTCGACCCATGAGCCTTTACTTGTATTTTCTCTCACCTGCCCAGCTGAGAAGGGGGAATGATGGGGCAGTTGCTTTGGTGGGCACCTGGCATCAGCCATGGTCAATCCACCACCCAGTATCCAAGATGTTTCTGTTTCTTGTAGTACCTGTCCTAGGAAGTTAGCCAGGGATTTTCAACAAAATTTTGAAAATACTTATTATTCTTAAGCAGACTATCCCATGTAAATTCTGATTTTAAAGGTCGAAACTCTGCCATTTAAGTATATTTAAGGCAATTAAATAATTATTTCTAGTGAGACATGATCAGATTTGACATGTTTATTTTCTCACAAATATCCATGCACAGTTTCAACATGGTTTCAGTCCTAAATTCTTGTATAATTTACATAACAGCATTTATTTCTTATACAGCTCAGAATAAAGACAGTCAAAAAAAAATGAAGGAAAAGGGGAGGAACAAAGAGGAGGGGAGAAAGAGAAAAAGAAAGAATAGAAATCCAAACCCACATGTACAAGTGATCAAATGGTGGATTTATTATTTTTTCTCTCTCTGTCCAAAAGTACTGCTACCAGAACATTTTATAGCAAAACAAAGTTCTATGCTCCAGAATATATCCTTTCTGTCAAGTCTTTGAAGTCTGAAGAAAGATATTGATGTAAATGAAAGCAGTGGGTATTAATTCTATTTAAGTCTCTTCACAGTAGAAAATGTTATTATTTTTCTTTATTTTTTGTATATAGACAATGAAAAGTTAATTTAATTTCTATATTTGAAGGGGGTATTTCTTCTTGGGGGGAGTTTTTCAATAGTATTAAGTGATCAGAAAAAAATAAAACATCTTATTAATGTATTATTTTAGTGCACAAATTAGTCACATGCAAAATGAATAGTTTAGGAAATGTCTAATTAGCTGAACACCTAAAATATGAACCAGTTAACAGTCCAGAACATGTTTAATTGTCTATTTCAGATTAAAGACAATTGCAATGCCAATTAGTTATGGATAATTGGACACTGGTTGCTACCATATGTAACACTTTGAATTAGATGTCACAGATACAATTATTTTGGTTCATCAGGACATCGTATTTTATATATTTATTTTTCAATGCATTGTAATTAACTGCTTCCTAAATGTTACTCTGCACTTCTCTTATTTAAATTACAAATTTTTCTACCAAGAAAACAAGCAGGTGTTCTTCACCGGTTGATTTAAATTGTTTGGAAATTTAAATCTTCAGTGATTTTGTGACACTTTCAAAGTGGGAAACGGTAGAGAATGTCACTGAAGTGATTATAGATATTGTTATTGCTGGAGGGAAATCAAAATGTGGCATAAAGAGAATTCAAAAGTGAAGATAAACACCAGTAAAAGAAAGGGGGAAATGTATTTTAAAAACATATGAGACATATAGATTGAAGCTGTAAGCAAATAATATTTTGGAATGTGTGGGGTGATTGTACTTAAATCTGAACACAAGATTTTTAGAAACATTTTCTGCATGTTTCTTACTTACTGAATTAAGATTTATCATCATCTCTATTTATCTTTAAAGCTATCTTGTTACATTACCAAAAATATCAGCTTGGTAATTGAAAGACAACTTGTTTTTTTAAAAAGCAACTTTCACAGAACCACAGAATATTCTGAGTTGGAAGAGACCCAAAATGGACATGGAGTCTGCACTGGACAGCTCCAACAGTCACACCGTGTGCCTGAGAGCACTGTCCAAACTCTTCAACTCTGTCAGGCTGTGACCATTTTCCTGGGGAGATGTTCCAGAGCCTGACCACCCTCTGGGAGAAGAACCTTTTCCTGATATCCAGCCTAAACCTCCCCTGGCACAGCTTCAGGCCATTCCCTCAGGTCCTGTCACTGTCAGCACAGAGCAGAGATCAGAGCCTGCCCCTCCTCTTCCCCTCACAAGAAGCTGTAACTGCAGTGAGGTCTCCCCTCAGTCTCCTCCTGGCTGAACAGACCAAGTGACCTCAGCTGCTCCTCACATGGCTTCCCCTCAAGGCCTTCACCATCTTTGTTGCCCTCATTTGCTCTCTCTCTGATAATTAAGTATCTTTCTTACACTGTAGTATCCCAAACTGCACCCAATATTCAAGGTGAGGCTGCCCCAGCTCAGAGCAGAGCAGGACAATCCTCTCTCTTGCCTGGCTGTGCCTGATGCCCTCAGGACAGGGTTGGCCCCCCTGGCTGCCAGGGTACTGCTCACTCATATTCAACTTTTAATTAGCCAGGATCTCCAGGTCATTTTCTGTGGCACTGCTTTCCAGAATCTCATTCCCTGGTGTCTGTACATCCAGGGTTGACCCATCCCAGGTGCAGAATCCAGCACTTCCCTTGTTGAAATTCATATGGCTGGTGATTGCTCAGTCTTCTAAAAGGACTGGAATGGAAATAAAGAGAAGGGAAAATATTAGGGTCTTTGGCTGAATGCATCTCTTATTTAAAGAAATCCATTTTTACTACACCAATGCTTAAATCTACAGTACAGAGGCTCAGCTATCTTAGATCAAAAGCTGTCCTCACCACGTCTGGTCCTGACTGTCGCCTGTGGACCCACAGTATAGCACATCCCCAGGAAGGTGCCTGATACTTGGGGCTGCCTCGGTGTCCCGCTGGCTGCCCTGCTTTGGGCTGGGGAGGTAGGACTGGTCCTGGCTGCCCAGCCACCCCACTAAGGCCCTGATGCTCTCAGATCCCCAGAAGCCAGCAGCCCCTGCTCCAAATCCTTCTCCCTGTTCTCTAACTGTTGTCAAGGCCTAAGGAAGTTTGTGAGCTAAAGGCATGGAAGAACTTCAAAATTAGAGACAGAATTGTAATTACTGAGAAGAGAATATTTAGCAGCTCAAGTATTTAGGAGGAATAGTTGCATAAAAGGATACAAAACCATAAGAATAAAAACCCCAGGGCACCAGACAATGGTAACTCAGAAACTTTGAGGATGTGCCTGACATAAAGAGCCCTTATAGTGCTTGGCTTGTCTTCACTTGATTGAGCACTGCCTGAACATTAAAGGCTCATTGTGTCTCCCATCAGGGGTTGTGAACCTATTAATATTACACTAACTCATTAGGCCGAGCTGTCAGTTGTGTGCATTAGCCAATAAATAATTGATTTATACATTTATATTTTGTATCACCACTTTGTTGACAGTCTGTTTCCAAGTGGTATAAATAGCCAAAAGAGGTGATTCAGAAATGGACTACTAAAATATATTCAAATCCTTAGGTACACATTGAGACTGAGTAAAACTGATGGTACTGTTCTAATTTCTGTCAGAATAGTTGTTTTCATTGCAACCCATAATCAATGTGGATTTATAAAAAAAAAAATCTTTTATCAGTGGAGAACTTTCAATCATTAATTATCATTAATTCCATTTTGTTTGTTTGCTTGAGGGTTTTTGTTAGTTTGTTTGTTTGCCAGAAACAATAAATTTCACTTTCCTTATCAATTTTTTTGAGATAAAAATGTTACTTTTTTTCACGTAATTTTAAGATATGAGCATGACTGATTTTTGTAGTGTTTATATTAAGTCCATATAGAGGCAAGTTATTATGCCTCTTATGTCTGAATGTTCATAGTAAATTATGTAAGTTTTGGCTGTGCTCAGAAATGTTCTTCATCTTAACAAAAGTCCTTATGTTTCTTAGGAAACTTAGATAGCTCAGAAGGTCTTGTCCTGATGGAAATTTTTCATCAGAACAAAAAATTGATTTGGTCAGTCTGGAGAAGTGAATTAATTCCCTTCAAAGTATATGAATCTTTTCAATAGTAATGTGATCAATAAGTAAATTAAGCTCACAAGCCCTTTCTATCAGCGCCCTAAAACTGAGGTAGTAAATTAATCAAAGATACAGCATAGAACACTGTTATCCATTAAAAAAATTTGTGTAGCTACAGAAAATATCTTTCTTCTACTGAAGAGGACAATAAATATTACCTTAACAATTAGTGTGAAATTTTTATTATAAGGAAACTAATGAAGAAAAACATTTGAGTAGTTAATTTTTTTTCTCCGAAGTTCAAGAATAATTTAAAAATGTGAACACTGGCTTCTTTTAATCAGAACCAGATCTCTGTCTAATAAAGTAAGGAAAGTACTAACTTCTGAGAGTCAGTCGCATAACAAGGGGATCGGGAAAAAGTTTACTAAAACTCATCTTAGGGGGGGAAATGATTGAGTTGATATAATTGATTAGTTAACTTCTTTTCATGTTTTAGCAAAACATTATTTTTCTCCTCCAAAAATGAATTAATTTATTTTACAACTGTGATTATTGGAAAAAAATTAACAAACAACCAAACAATCAAACCCACTCTTTTACCTGGAAAAGAAAGATCTTAGCTACTTCTCTCTCATTTCTTCACTCTGAAAGAGTGTGCGACAGGATTTGTGACTCTTCTATCTTTAAAACAGTGAAGAAATCAATGGTTAAAAATCATACAAATAAAATGCAAATATGACATTTGACATCTTAGGGAAAGATAAAATATGGTTGAGTAACTTTGGACTAGGAAAAGATCTGCAAGAAATCTCTGTAGCAAACATAAATCTTTGCCAAACAAATGTTAAGTCAAATCTCAAAATTTTTAGTAATTTTATATCAAGGTAAAAGCTAATGTCATTACCTGTTTTCATTTCAGAAAGACGTTTTTTATGTTGGCTTCATCTGACTCCTAGAAGATTGAATTGGGATGTCTAGTGGCACAGACAGTGACATTCCTGAGGTTAACAGCCCTGGCTCCTGAAAGGCTGATCTATCCCTGGTGCAACATGCCTGCTCCCAGTTGAGTGTGGGGCTCTGTGAGCATGTCAGCATGTGAGTGGAAGTCTGGGAGCATGTGAGGGTGTGAATTGCCAGTTCAGGATTATAAAAATTCAGGACATCTAACTTTGTCAGCCTTGCACATCCTTAAGGAGATGCCATACACAGAAATCTGAACCGTGATTTTTCCCAATTTAAAATGGAAAAATTGGAATCTGGTCAAAGCTTGGTGCTCTTTGGTGATTATAATTATATATAGAGATCAGGCCAAACAAACACTGAGGGATCATTTACTGATCTATTGATATTATTTGCTACGATGCTGTTATTTTATACTTCTATCTCCATTTGTATTAATCCATAATATTATCCTTGAATAGCCATTGATATTTCTTAGTTTTCTGAGTTATTTACAAAGGGTTCAGCTCTTAGATGGCCTCTCTCTGACAAAATATGTATGCAGTCCTTACAGTGCAGCAATTTTTGATGAAAGCCATTCTTAAAGCTGTATTTAAATTCGATATACAGTTATGCTTCTTGACTTGCTGAGACTTAATTACCAGCACCTCTCACCTCCCACAGAGATTTACAAAGCAAAGGTTTAATAGCTGGTATATCTTAGTGTTGCAGGAGTAGCAAATTGATGGGACATTATCCATCTGCAGTAGATGAAGACCAGGACTGTTAAGTTTTGGAATTATGATGCCGTAGTAAATGTCTGGAAAAAGGTAGGAACAGTAAAAGTTCTGGTTCTATACAATTTACAGATTTTTCACTTTCCTAATATGTTTGTCATTTTTCTAAATATTTAAATTAATTCGATACTGTACTTTTTAACTTATTTTTTACTGATGTATCAGTTTTCTTCTGCAACATAGTTATTTCTACAGAACTATTGAAATATTTTCTCCTAATGGAACAATACATGCAAAGCAATGTTAAGCGTCTATTTTAATTTTATGCCCATGAAGGGTTTACCAAGTTCATTGTATTCAAAAAATTATGTAAATCCTTTGTCACTACTTTTTCTTGGTTACATTTTTTTTTTATTCCAAGTTTTACTTATATCTGAAGTGAGGTTGATTGAGTACAAGTACCAGCATTGTTTTTCTGCCTGTTTGCTTCCAGTTAAATTTCTTTCTATGTATCAGAGCTGGTAAATATTAGCAAATTGCACAGCAATTTAATTATTCAGACGAAGGCTTATTCATTTTGGTTAACACTTGAGAACTAACAAAAATATTTAAACTGACTTAGGTTGTCTTTATATCTCTGCTAGAATCAGTGGAATGAGATTGGTAAACTCAAAGACAGATTGTCATTCCTTTGTAGACTATTTTGCTCAACTGAAACAGGAGCTGTTAGCCACTGACTGTCACTGGCTTCATTTAATTGTTTCCTCTGTCAAAATATTGTGTCTGTAAGGACTCAAAATTTATATCCTTTTCCTCTCCTCTCACCAATCTTTACAATGCTTTGTTGCAACTTCACTACAACATTCAGGACTTCACAAGCACAGGGAAAATACCCTATAATTCCAGTAACTCTTCCATAACTGGAAAACTGAGAATCAGAACCTTTAGTTCAAGGAGATAGAAAACTCTTCAGAGGAGTTACATAAACTACCCAGCTGCAGATCATGCTGTACTGTGTTTTGAATTCACTTGTCACATAAAATGCCATAGTTCTGCTGTTTCTATCTATACTAATGAACCTCTCAAAGAAGAGGGGACACACTTGAAACTTGGTTCTCCTATGTCCTGAAAATCTCCAGTAAGCACTGAGCTACCGTCTTAGAGGATACAGATTTCCTCCAGGTATAAATTTAAATAGCTGTAATATCTGTGGAGCTCCATCACCAGCTTCTGGCTGGAATGTAGTGCCACTGAGCACAACCCTCTAGTTGTGTCCATCCAGCCAATTCCAAATCCAACAAATGGCCCATCATTCAAATCCGTATCTCTCCAATTCAGTGACCGATTGCAGTACAGCATAAGAGTGTGAGGGGAAGAAAAAGAGCTGCTACCTCCTTCTGCATACCAGGGATGTGTCAGGGAAGCTGATGTTTCATTCATGTAGCTATGGTTTATGTGTGGGTTTTTTTCTTTTAGAAGTCATCTCATGTAGAATTCTGTCCTAAATCAGAATATTCTGATATATGTCCGTGTGCAAATTGCAGTTTTGTAGCAGTGCTACTGCTTTGTTACTACAATTATCAGTTCCAGACTCAATTTCAAGGAGGCTGGAGGTCATAATGATCATAAGTGTAATCTAATAAATTCCACCTTCTTATTTTAACAAATGTAAATGGGAAATAAGATTTCCCTAGCAGAACATATGAGCTAGTGATTTTGAGGGGAATATGTATTTTATTTTTTTCCTTTATCTTTTAACCTACATTTAGAAATACAATCCAGGATTTTTGTCAAGGAAGATTGTGCCTTATTTTGCCTCTTCTATGCTCCCCTTATGTTTACCTCTCTTCAGTATTCAATGACTGACAAATTCATTAATTCTTATAATGCTTTAGGAAAGATAGCAATTGCTAGTCAAAGGAATTAGGTGCCTTCCCTTCATCCACTTGACCCTGTTAGAAAAAAAACCCAAATATGTATAAAGAAAAGCCCATAAACAGTAAAGAGAACTAAAAGTGTGGTTTTCTAAGGAACTCGGAGAGGTTTGACATCCAGTAGGGAATAAAAGAAGCATTCATTATACTTCTGTGCCTTCCTTTGGGCTAGTTCTGCCCTGCCAGATTTGCAGGACCTCTGCAGAAATTGTGTACACTTTTCATCTGTCTTCAATGTTCCTGGCAGCAGTTTTGTCAGGACCTTCACTGATTTCTATCCATTTGTAATCAGTAGCTTTGTCTTCTGGCTATATAGGGAGGCCATAATATTCATGCACAGAATATATTTTTCATTAGCACAAAGTGAATATGTTCTTGAATGGAATGTATACTAATATCTCCAGGCACTGCAGCTGACTGAGGGTGCTTTAACTTCTCCCTCATGAAAAGGTGAGTTGTACATAAAAAGTAAAGTTGCAAGCAATCAAATATTTTTAGACTGTTAAAAAATAGTGTATCCACAAAATAAATCCATTCTTTATTATTTCAAATATTCATTATATATTGATATCAGGAAAAGAGTATACTCTCAAGGAAATATTAAAATAAGGATGTGGATATTTGAATGGATTTGGAAATGAAGAATAATTTTAAAGGGGATATTTCCCAATAATTTTTTCTGAGTAACCATTTCCAATTATTAGTGGTGTTTGAGCTCTTCAAATAAAAACCCATTAATCCTTTTGAAGGAGACAGACTTTTTTTTTTCAGGTTTCCAAAGAAATACTTGAATTAAAATCCTATCTGTAACAAACCAATAATTAATAATTCTATATTTCTTTTAAAAGTAAAGTAACTAAATATGACAGGACATGAATACAGTAATGTTTGTTTGTTTGTTTGTTTTTTCAAGGACAATGTGATGCCTTTGGACTTAGAATTAATAAAGTTAAAGTAAAGTAAAAATAAGTTTATATACAGTTTGACACAAAAAGATACAAAAGTACTCAGTAAAATTAAAAAAACCCCTGATTTTCTTCCCATCTTTTTTAACACTGCCTTCTATTAAGACACATATATTTTAGGTCTCTAAGTCTCAGTACTAATGTTATATAAAATAATCAAAGAATTTTAACACCGGTGACATGTACAATGTTGCCTCTACTTTGTTCACAGTTTTTTGAGCTCTTCAGTCTTTTTAGCTGGTAACAATGGTCTAGATCAAAAACCAGCCAGGGGCAATCTCAATAAATTCTCTTCAAGTTGTGCACACATCAATGAAAAATAATTTTAACAAAGATTCCTCTAATGCTTTTTGCTTTCTAATATTTATTAGAAACAGCTTTTGGCATATGGAACAGCTATTGGCAATAGCAGATATGTTTAGCAAGGGCAACACAAGACCAAGAAATAATGTCTTAAAATGGGGGGTTTGTGTACTACTTATGTTTTATCTTTCTGATATTTTTTCTTTGCTTTTTTTTTTTTTTTTTTTTTTTTTTGCAAAGAAGTGATAGAAGATTCAAATTCTCTGTCTCCATCTCCTGGCAAACAAGAACTAAACAAAAATGTGGACTAGAATCCATGAAGCTGAGGGATACAAATTAAATTTCTGTTTCTTGACTTAATCGCAGATTTTCCCCATTTCTATAATCATTTCAAGCTACTGTAATATAGAGAAACAGAAAGCAATGGCAATCTTATGCAGACAGATAAAATCACATTGACAATAGCCCATAGGGGTTCTTCAACACCAATTTTCCATCAGAATCAAAAAGGGTTACACCTTTTAATGTACAAGTCAGCAATAAATGAGGATTTGAGTATTTGATAATTTAAAAAATCATTATTTGATTTCCATTTTTTGATACACCTAAAAAGAATGTCTTTGCTCCAACTAGTTTACTTGAAATAATGTAATTTTTCATGATGTTTACTCTAAGATAAATTGCATTTACTTTATGTGATTATCATGTGATTTTGAGGCCTTTTTACTAATCCACACTCCAGTATTATAGGTATTATTACTTATCATGTTCTAAAACATTGTTTATAATTTTTTTTTATAAAGAGTGAAATAAAGTTTAGAGGTAATTACAACTGTATGGGTGAGTTATTTCACTAAAAATAAAGTTTTATACTGACTGATATTTAATATACTGATATAACTAACTCTTATATTAGTTAAGATAACAAGCAATGGCGCCCAATGGTTTGATGTATTGCCTATAGGCAAATTATGAGTTTTGAATTTTTTTTCACATTTTATGTCTCCAATCTTCTCCCAAGTGCTCTCTACTAATTTTCATTTTTAGTTCTATTTCAGAACACAGTATTTAAAAAAAAAGTGAAAATAACAAGGAATATATAATTTATTACATTAAAGACTCAAACACAATTATCATTATTAAAATGCAGATTAACATTTATATTTGTATGTAGGTTACCAAAACAGGGGAATGAGAAAAAGGTTTTGTTATAGATTTTTTTTATTTATAAAATATTATTTTTGAAGAACAAAGAAAATTAAAATGAATTCTGTAACAGACCTTTACCAATAAAATTGTGGAGTTTGTTGTCTTTGGAGAGTATTTAATAAAACAGAAAAAAACCATGAAAATGTCACCTTATGACTTAGTTCTCTGGGATGTGTTTAACTCATCTTATTTGATATTCTCCAGAGAGTCGAAAAGACTATCAAGAACCTTAGAACTAGTATTTTACTCATATAGAAAGGAAGAATTATACTAGCATAGGTTTTACTACCGCCTATCTCAGTTCCAGTTTACACATGGAGTGATAAATAAGATTTATAGAGACAGACTCCCCAGTTTAATGAGTGCTTTGAGATACATGGTACTAGAGGAAAGACTGTTTTTAGAAACATGCACTAGTGATATGGATTTAAGAAATAGAGATATACTTTAAAAATTATAAATAGGAGTAAGAAAGCACTGAAGTTTTCCACAGACAGAAGTTCTGAGTTCACGTTTTCTTTAATATTTAGTCAGTATTGAAGTACTGAAGTTTAAGGCTTACCATATCATCAAATAGAAAATAAGTTTCCAAAGTCACCTTTCTATTTATCATAGATAAACACATTCACAGAAACATATTATACAAGACTATCACTATCAGACCACTAATTACAAAATATTAGGGGTCAATTTTCCACATTAACATTAATGAAAACTCTACACACTCATTGAACAAAGTGTTATTGTGTGATAATAACACACTGAGGAAGACTGTAAATCTTCTCAATGAAAGCCTATTCACACCAACAGTAGGTGTATCATTACTCTCTAACACCTGAACATCTTCAGTGGGCTTCTAAAATGCATTTCCACTAGATGAAATACAAGGAATTATTCTTAACTCATTAAGAATATTAGAATATTTTCCTACTATCTACCATAGAAATTTATTAAAAATTTGCTCTTTACTCATTTAATCATACTGAATATGTGAAATGTTTGCAGAATATAAATAAGTGTATGCTTCTTTTAGCCTACCATTTTTACAGATTCATGAATTTTTGTTATATTCTTCAGTGTTTTGTTGGCATTGCTTTTAAATTCCTATATGCCCACACTAAAAAATAAAATATATCAATCAACAGTGCAAGGTATGTGAATGCAATGTAAAGTAAAAATCAGAGTGGCTGGATCTGAACTATGTTATTTCTCGCTCAAGAGATCAATGAGACTAGAATGAGTATGAAGCACAGCTATTCCATGTAGTTTTCTATGAATATATATATGAACATAAATCTTTCCCATGAGTTGTGAAGAAGAAAATAAATTTGGATGCTTATTTAAAGTGTAAATTGATTGTTTCGTACGTGACTTTCAAAGTTTTCACCTTAAAACTTGAAAATAGTTGTTACTGAGCTCTTCTGCCACAGCAACGAGTACACTTTGTTTGCAGAACTGCTCTAGGAAATGTAAATTCCTTTTTTTCTTCCTTTCATCCCTGATTCAGAGAACCCTGGGGCAAAAGAAGAACAATAAAATCCTCTTTGGCTAATAGAAATTAATATATGCACTTACTATAGCTAGTGTATTTAACACACTTTTTTTTTTGCTGAGTCAGCCTCTGCTATATTTTTTGTGTACAATTTAATGGGACATTTTTCATTTTATATTTCTCCTAGTAAGCAAATTGGTCACTCACCTCTCCAGCTTAATAACTCCAGAAGATTTAGATTGGATTTACAAAATTTATCAGAAACAGACTTTGCTTCACCCTGTGTTTCACTTGCACCTAGTTACAACCTCATTCACATGGTATCAGTGGATTTTAGATTTGTGCATCAAAGCATCAATTTGTACTGAGTCTGTCACTGAATATGCAATGTGACATACATCACCTGTCACATGCAAGGATGAATTTAACATGGGGACACAACACAATTCCATCTGACAGGCAAGAAGTTTCACTTTGCCGCTCCCTCCGTACTAAATTTCTTACTGTAACTGAGCCTAGTCTTAATGTGCTGGGATAAGCACCTCCACCTCAGAAAGATATATTCCCTTTTTTGCCTGAGAAGTTTATAAAATAAATCCTTCTAGAAGATGTGCTAAGACCCATGGAGGACAAAGAGGTGATTTGAGAGAGCCAGCCCATCTCACCATGGGCAATTCCTGCCTGAACAGCCCTGTGGCCTTCTGTGATGGAGCGACTACATCAGTGGACTAGGTCAGAATAGTGCTACAAGTGTTATTCATCTGATCTTAAAGCCTTTGACACTGCCCCCCCATAGCATGCTTCTCTCTGCATTGGAAAGAGATGGATTCAATGGGTGGACTGCTAAGTGGGCTAGGAATTGGTTAGATGGTCACATCCAGAGGGTAGTGGTCAATGGTTCAGAGTCCTGAGGACATCAGTGACAAGTGGTGCCCTCAGGAGTCTATATCTTCATTAATGACATAGACAGAGGGATCAAGCGCACCCTCAGTAGTTTTTGCAAACAACACCAAGCTAAGCGTTGTGGTGGCATGCCTGAAAAACATCCAGAGGGACCTGGACAAGCTCAAGAAGTGCCCCATGTGAATCTCCTGATGTTTATCATGATCAAGTGCAAGGTGCTGAGCCTGCGTTGGGGCAAACCCCAGCATCAATCCAGGCTGGGCCATGAACAGATCCAGACTCAGTCCTGCTGAGAAGGGCTTGGGAATGCTGGTGGGTGAGAGGCTGGATAAGAGCTGGCATCATGAGTGCCAGAAAGCCATTTGTGTCCTGGGCTGCATCAAAAGCACTGTGGCCAGCAGGGCAAGGGAGGGAATTCTGCCCCACTACTCCACTGTGATGAGATCCCACCTGCAGTGCTTTGGTCTCCTTGGAAGACAAAGGACACTGACATCTTGGAGCTACTCCAGAGTTGATCAACAAGATGGTCATGGGTAGCACCTTAAGTTTTAGCTTTCATATTTTCTAGATTCTCTATTGCATTACTATGCAGCTCTGAACTTCACATAAAATGTTAGCAAGTTCTCCTTACAGTTCAGTCAGACAAAACAATCTTTTTCCAACCTGCGAACCAAGGACACCACTGCAGCTTCAGGCTCAGAAAATGTAAACAACAGCATACTGAGGAGAGAAATCTGGGAAGATGGGACTTCATAACCTGAAGCTGTAATTGGAAAATTAACCCCAATATGTAAATGGACCAAAACTTTTAAAAGTGTGAAAACCTGTGACTCGGTGTACATCTTGGGTCCATTGTGAGTGGAATCACAGCCGGCCTCTTGCACTGAAGGTGTATCCTTCAAAAGGCCTTTTAATAAATACCTACTTTATTCCTTTAACACTGTCTAGTCTCTGTTCTAGCCTCTCTAGGCATCAGGGGGATGGTACACCTCTCCTTTGTGGAGAGGCTAAGAGAATTGGGATGTTCAGCTTGGAGAAGAGGTGACTTTTGGGTGACCTAATTACAACCTCCTAGTACCTGAAGGGAGTGTACAGGAAAAGTGGAGATTTTTTTACTACGGCATGTAGTGACCGGAGAAAGGAGAAGGTCTTTAAATTGGAAAAAAGTAGGTTTAGATTAGATATTAGGAAGAAGTTCGTTACTGTGAGGGTGGCAAGGCACTGGAACAGTTTGCTGAGCAAAGTTGTAGATACTCTATCCCTGGTCATGTTTAAGGCCAGGCTGGATTGGGCTTTGAGCAACCTGATCCATCAGAAAGTGTCTCTACCCATGGCAGAGGGGCTAGAACTAGATGATCTCTAAGGTCTTTTTCAATATAAATTTTGTGATGATTTTGTGATGATTCTGTGATCATCACCATTGATAAGTCCATTATTTAATTTGTGTTTTACACAAGCTGGTTCCTTCATAAATTTGATGACTAATGACTGAAGGATGGCATCAGTATTTATGTAGTTTCAAGGGGACTCAAATTCTTACAGACCTAGGTAGGAGCTGAGCAAATTTTTTTCCCAAATTATGGGCACATATCTTTAAGGAGAAAAATAGCGCCCTTGAGTATTTCAGGATCCGAACCTTAGTTACACCTAGGAAAGGCAGACGCCACTAATGGGTTCATAAGCATCTTACATAGTATTTAGATAAAAGTAGCATATTACCCAAGACTGAAGATAACATGCTGTAATTTTTCTTCAATACACATAATTATCTATTCCGCAAATCCAAAGATAATGTTTTGAAAGTAGTTTCTACATAAAAAGAAAATAACTTTAGTTATTATATTTATGAATATAATAAATACTTCTGGTGTAATTTTTTATTAATTATAGTTTTGTCCTGATTTTTTGCCAAGACATTGAGTTTACAGAGATTCTTACTGCTTTTGTTTAAAAGGTGGGACTGCAATTCTTACTTCTCTGCTTTCATGATAGGCTCTGGCCTCCCTGATTACGAGACATCATTTTCAAAAAATGTGCAACAGACTTTCTAGCTAGAACTTGTATCCAGGGTCTGCAAAACTGTCAGGACTGCACAAAATAGACAGTACAAGGGCACTTATCTCAATAACAGAACACAAGAGAAAATGTTGGTCACATGACTGTATGAAAAATGACTGTGATAGATTTTCCTTCATTTTGTTCTGATGGTAATAGGGATATGAAGGTTGTACAGCCAGGTGACTGCTTACTCATTGTATAATGCAGTTAATGAGCTGCCTTTCTGACATTAATATAATCTGTCTGGCTCATGATGTACTATAGCACATGCATTATTTCACTGAATGATTTATGGGATCTCTATTATGTTGTAATGCATTTTCTCAGGTAATAGATGAGACGGATTATCTTGTGTTTCCTAGCATATTGTAGTTTTGTACATCAAAAATGTAGTTTGCTTATAAGACATCGTATTTCATTAACCAATGAGAACAATTTTGATGACAGGTGTCCCTTCATTAATTAAACATTTAATTTTCCTTGTTATACTCTTCTAAGTATCTCCAAAACTTTTCTGTTTTTTACAGTCTTTCTTGTTACTTAATTTCTATGCATATTTCTATAGTATGGTATTTAAATATTAGCTCTTAAGGAAAAAATGCTATATTTTGAAAGAAGAAAGAATAAATTGTTGGGCTTTTTTCATTTCTTCTTTCATTCATGAGCAATTCCTAGTCTAGATGGATTTCCTAAGGAAAAAGGTCTTGTCCTTACTTTGATGTGTCAGCCTCTGGCAAAGAGATAGGTCTCAAAATTGTTGAATTTCTTCAACTTTTGTGAGTATTCTTCACTGGTGCTGGTTGAGGGTAGAGACACCACAAATAATCTTATTATGATGACTAAGTCCCTCTTTTTGAAGGGAGAAGCCAAAGCAAGGGAGGGCAAAGGTCAATGCAAGGAAAAGAAAGTGTTTGGGTAGCAGGTGTTTTTAAGAGCATGAAACAGACCTCAAGTTATCACACTGGGTGGATGTGATAGAAAGTTGGGGCAGACAGAGCCTTGAGATATAAACATTTTGTTCACATGCTGTGTATATACCTAGAACCATAGAATCACAGAATCAGAACGGCTTGAATTGGAAGGGATCTTAAAATTCACCCAGTTCCAAACCCTTGCCAGTGGCAGGGATGCCACCCACTAGATCATGTTGCTTAAAGTCCCATCCAGCCTGACCTTGAGCTCTTCTAAAGATGGAATATCTACAGCTTTTCTGGAAATCTGTTTCAGTGCCTCATCTTGTCCACAGTAAAGAATTTCTTCCTAACTTGTGATATAATGTGTTCTCATCTCTAAAGCTGTGGGTTTGGTGTTTTTAAACACAAAATAACTAAGTGGAATGCAGAAACAATAAAGAGCGATCTTAGGGCAAGTCAGCTGTCAGTGTTCTGCTGACTGTGGTTTCCCATTTCAGTCCTGCACTCCAGTCCGAGCATGGTCTAAGTCTTGTCATTGGTGCAAACTCTCAGAGAAATCCCACAATGGGCCTTCATTGCTACCAGCACCTTGCTTGTTTTTTGGTTTTCCTTTCTGTCTAGCATCAGGTATTTCTCTGAATTACCCATACTCCTCTGGTTTTAGCCTTGGACTTCCTATTGACACTTTCACTTAACATAATGGAAAAAAATTATTCTGACCAGCTGTATTGTTTCGATGAACCACTACACACAGTTCTTGCAATATAAACTACAATGTTGTTGAATTGTGGTCTTTTCTAGCTCTGCTGCTTCTGCTTTTCCATTCTTTTGTAATGCATGTTGCTGTTCACAGCAAGCTGATAGGCAGTATTTCAAATAATTATAAGATTTCTATAATACTGAGGCAATACTGAGGGTCCTTTAGGGTGTACTATCAATTTAAACTTACAGAAACCAAATCTTTTGCCTATCTATACTTAATAGTATAATTTTAAAGTATAGTAAGTGGAGATTATTAAAAAGTTTGGTAAGTTGTTTAAACTATGTGTGAAAAATGAGTTGAATATTTTCATACCTGCATGAGACCAACAAAGCTAAACTAGTAAAAAATGTCTCTGACCATGGTAAGGTAACGCAGGACCAGATGAATTTTAATGATCCCTTCCAATCCAAACCATTCAATGATTCAATTGTTCTGTGATTCTATTAATCATAAGTCAATACCTAAACCATAATTTATCATATAAATGGACTGATGACTAAACAAACATAATCACCATTCATTTTGAGCACACAAAAAAGTACACCTGGGGAATGTTTGGTTAATAGTTGGACTCAGTGATTTAGAGGCCTTTTGCAACCTTAAGAATTTCCTAATTCTGTTAGTCTATAAATATATTTGGTAAACAAAATGGATGAAAATTAAGTAACTGTACCTCAAGTTCTCTCATGGTTTTTTTCCATGATTTAACAAAACAACAAAAATCACTTCTAGAAATTCCTACTGACAGGCTTTGGAAATGGCAAAAAATGTCTGAGTTTATATATTTTAATCTTGTTCTGCTGCTTAGATGCTTTTATTTAATTAAAAATTTCCTGACCTGTTACCGTATAGTGAAAATGCACAGTATCCTCAAATGTCATGACTTGACATGTGAGGACTATACAAATTTTAAAAAATTTACAATAAATATTTCATCTGCTTATTTGTAGTGGTATGCATTCTAAAGGAAATGTAGTCCAACTTTATACAAAAATATAAATACAGTAATTTCACAACTATATGGCGCACCCTTTTGACTAAAATTTTGGCCCAAACCCGGAAGTGCGCCTTATAGTCCAGTGTGCCTTATATAATGTACAAAGCTTGGAAATTTGCCAACACGGAAGTGTGAGCCGCGAGCCATGGGGGAAACCGGCAGTGCCGTGGCAACCAGGTGAAGGTGGGGCCGCAGTCCTGTGGCAGCTGGGTGGAGGCGGGCCCGGGGGCCTGCGGCGTCCCTCCTGCTGGGTACAGGCAGGCCCGGGGCCCCATGGCTGCCGGGTTGAGGCGGGGCCTCGGCCAGCAACCGTGAGGGGGGAGCTGGGGGCGGAGCCTCGCTGCAAAAAAAAGTTCACCCTATAGTTCGGTGCGCCTTATATAATGTACAAAGTTGCGAAATTTGCCAGGAACCAGAGGTGTGCCTTCCAGTCTGGTGTGCCTTATGGTCATGAAATTATTATTACTATTCCTTCTCTTTGATAAGATATAAATTTTCAATAAGATAATAGAATAATTTGATTTCGACAACAGTTTCAATTTATTTTATCTCAGAGACGCAGGAAAAAATCAATACAGTAAACTTACCATAGGTATATGTCAATTACATGTTTTCATTAGTAAAGAGACACCCAATATTTGCTCACATTTTTCTTTCTCCTGCAAATTGAAAATGATGATAATAACTACAGTTTATCCAAAATGCCAAGTATGTCAAGAAATGAGATGCCACTTAATTATAACAGATTTTATTGTACATTTACAGACTGTGAAATCTATTGAATCCTAGTCTCAAAACAAAAAGACACAAATATATTCATTACCTATTTAGACAACTAGCAAATCCAATCCATTTAGTTTTCTCAGTATAATAGACAGAAAATAAGTTTAATAGTATTTCCAGAAGTTAACATACTCGGCCCTTCGTGAACAAAGTTATAAAGTGAATGAGTTCCAGAATAAAGAACACTCACAGAGAATTGCTCTTTCATTTTACTTCTCTTAAAAAAACCTTTCATTTGGGGAGAAGCAAGTGGGGATGATTTTGCTGCAAAGAAAGAGGAGTCCAAGTTAGACTTCAGAAGCAACTTACTATCTGATTTGGCCTAAGAAATTTTATTTTTAGATCTTAAACTTCTGGGAGCAGGTACTAACTTCTGTTACACATTTTCAAAATAAAAGGAGAAGAGGTCTTATGCTTTAATGGAGGTAACTGAGGGCTCAAACTCCCAGATGAAGTAAAGTCTTCCATTCTCCCACAAAAAACTACCCCTCTCCTCAGCAGCATCTATTCATTTTCTATTGGTGCATCTGTGTGATTCTTCTCCTCTGATAATGGCTTTTTTGTATTCAACTCTGAGGAATGTCACTTTTTCTTTTCTTAACTATATTATTTTCTCAGAGATGTTTGATATTTACCAGTGATTTCTTATTGTGGTTGCTTTTTTTTTGTTGTTCTGGGTTTTCTTTACAGTAATTTTTTTTTTTATTTCTTCTCCTTGATACATCTTTTTCCAGGGAAAAGAAAAGTGAGATAAAAAGAGAAAAAAACTACTTTTTAAAATGGTTTTCTCAATTTTTAAACCTCTGCCTATTGACAGAATTATTTTTCTGAAAGACTTCTGGAAATTAACTATTTCAAAATGTTTTGAAAATGCAATTTTTTATGAAACAACTACAATTGGCATGGTGAAATGTCAACATTTTGTTTTAGAAAAAATGTGTACTTTTTTTTTCCCTATTCAGTAAGAAATCAGAGAAATTTTAAGCTTGATATCTATTTGATTGAATTTTTTTAATAAAAAATTTATTGGTCTAGCAATTGGTTGGCTATTTTTCCATATGATGATGAAGGGTTTATTATCTTTGGTAAATTAGTGTCTCTAATACTACCATTAAAGAAAAATCCTCCATAATTTTATTAATTGTCCAAATTAAAATCAGAATGATTGGATTTTCAAATAGCAATTGACAAGTATCAAGTTAATGGTAAAGGGCAATATTTTAGCCTGATATTGAGTCAAAAGAAAGTTATAATGAAAATAATATTTTAGTCATTAAAAGAGAGAAATAAGAAATAACTGAGTTTCATTATATGCAATCCACTTCCAGAAGAGTCATGCTTAAATGATAGGTTACTATTTTGTTGCAGAAGATGTTTTTTGACTCAGTCTTGTGGACTGGTGATTAACATGATTCAGATTCAAAATGGACTTTTGGCTTTTCAATAGGACTTAATTTCTAAAATTCTTGTTCCTGTATGCTATGTAGTGTATGAGTTTTCTGTGCTTTCTAGAAATATTTTTTTATTTCTTAGTGGAATCTCTAGATTCTGCTTGACAGCTAGAAAGCAGAATAGTTACCTAAAAGCAAAGGTTCTCCTCTTAGAATGTGACTTTGGCATTATTGGAAGACTAATTTTTCCTCTTCTATGCTAGGTGTAGATGATTTATTATATTCGTAAAATATACAGCATTAACAATTAGCCAGAGTAACAAATCTACTAGTTAACTTGTCTTCTGTACCTTCAGAGGATTGAGTGTTCTTCCTTGAATATTTCTTCAAAAGTACATGACAGACCTTATCCTTAGGATTGAAAAATCCACTGAAAATTCACTGGCATGCACCGGTCAATTGAAATGTCATTAGGGAGAAGGACAGTAAAAGGCACCTTCTACAGAAAATTTCATGTGCAGCATCTTCCAAGGCCACAACTAAAGGAAAGCTGCAACTACTGCAGTCAAGACTGAATGCATGTGCACATATCAGGAGCAATAGGAAGCCAGAAACTCAGAAACTGAATTGCTCAAACCCCTGAAGATTAGATAGAACCTGAGGGTGGTCTTTTTTTCTCATAATTTTATATTCATTTTTATCTTATATTCTTCATTTTATTGTGAATCCTACATATAGGCATTCACTTCTTGCCTGGACTGCAGCCAATGCAATTATTCTGCTTTGGTATTCATTCGTATTCTGCTGTAATTGTCTTCACACTTCTTTATTCCAAAAGAAGGGTTACACTAGCCAGATCAATCAAGACAGGAAATACACTGAACTTTGAACTCACACTGACAGTATTCCATGGAAACTGCTGAAATATAAAACATCTCATTGTCTCCCAGATCTTTCAATTTTGAAGTTCTGATTCTCAATTGCATTAACAGTCACTTTCAGATTAGTGAAACATTTTGTATCATTAATGCTTTGTGGAATCCTAGACTTTACAGATGTACTTAGATGGATCAATTTTTCACACTCAGAAACTTTTTTGGATTTATATCCATTACTTAGGCAATGATACTGAGAATGACATTTCTTTCTTTTTGAATGACAGAAAAGTAAAGGACCAGTAAACAAGGGTAAGATGCATTTTTAAGGAGCTGGAGGAAATGACAAATGTTCTTCCAATGCACAAAACTGTGGAATAATGAAACACAAGACTGCAAAACAAATCGAATTGTGAGTGAATGCTAAATGGAAACATACTGCAGCATCTGACTTTGAGAAAATTCGTGTGCAGTGGTGGAGAAATCCCTAAAATCTTCATCTCAACTTGCCACTGCACCAAGTAAAACATGAGAGACACTAAATTGCATTGATCAAGAAACACAAAATAGATCACAAAAAGTAGAGGTAGTGATGCATGAATCTCTGACTGCATTCCAGAAAAGATTTTCTGTGTTGGTCATCAGTACTACTTTTTCTTTTAACCATATTTTTAATTTTAATTTTAGAAGACTATCATGAAAACCAGATAAGGTTGATAGAAATACAAGTAAGTTTTGGCTATGTATATAAATTGAAAATACAGTCTGCTAAAAAAGAGACCAAGCTAAAATAATGCTTGGAATAACTGAAGGAATATGTTATTTCTTTTGGTCAGACAGTAACTTGGTAAGTGACTCAAACAAAATTTTCAGCAAGAAGAAAAGAAATTAAATGTTAAAAGATGAGAGGGTATGAAGCACAATGAAAGTACATTACTGGAAAAAAAAATATTAGAATTCTTCTGTAGCATGTCTATTCCAATTAAGATCTGTGGCTTAACTATTTTTTTAATAATGAAAATCTATTGTAAATATACCATCAAAGGCCAGATCTTTTGGACATGCTTATCTGCCAAAATCAATGACAACTAAGTCTATTATTCCCCCATTGAATATGTCTGAACTGATGAATTGTCTTTACAGTTTGAGTTTAGTGCCTAACTTCACAGGGATGGAAATTCTGAAGGGCAGATTATTTAAATGTAGGATAAAATACATTCAACAAACTTTCTCTGAAGACCTGATGTATTGGGTTTGCATGAGATTGGATGCTGGCAGGACTACATGGGCGGCTTCTGTGAGAAGCTTCCAGAAACTTCCCCATGTCTGATGCCAGTCAACTCCAAGTTGAACAGGCTGCTGGCCAAGGCTGAGTCCATCAGTTACATGTCTGCTCTTTCATATATCTCAATATTCATTTGTTGCCAGAAATTCAGAGTGTATTTCCTTCTGGCTGAGGTATTTGGCCTACTTCCTTCTGCAAAACCCTTTATGAAAGTTTATTTACTTAAATGTGTTTTCTCAGTTGTGAATAAAATTATACATTGTGCACACTGTGTACATGTTTTACTGAAGAGTTTGGTCTTTCAATTGGCATGAAATAGCCATTCAAAGTGATTGTTTCTACATCTTTTATTTTAATATCTCAATGGCACGTGCAAAGCATGATTGAAATGGGCTTGCTTCTAACAGCAAAACATGATATTCCTTACCATAAAGAGCTTATCAACAAAAGGGAAGAGTAACAAAAAGGTACAATTTTATTACTAAAACAGTAATGTTAGTACTTCTGCTCAATTACACAGAAGAACTAAAACTTCAAGCTATCAGGGGACTGCTTATGCATAGTTGCTCTTCTCATATTTCATATAAAATGACAATTTAATAAAAGTCATTGTTAAATGATCAAGTCCTATTTTTTTAAATAAAAAATCTTCATTATATTCTTTATTATATTCAAGTGCCAGAAATTCGGAAAACAAAACACAACTGACCAAAAAAAAAACCCCACAGCATAAAGAAAAAACAGTCAATCCTTTTCCCACCCCTCAAAAGAAAACCAAACTAAAAACCAAAAATGAAACACCCAAAACTTTTAGAGGAAAGCAGCTTTTAGGAATGGATAGCAGATTATTTAGAAATTAGCTGTCCTTGTCTCTGAATAAATAACCAAACAATTCCAGAAAATGTTTTTTCCTAAATTATCAAATGTGAGTATCCTGCTTATTTTTCACACACACTAACACACGCAATATTAACTGAGGCAATAATGTTAAAACCTAAATTGAAATAATATGGATCTATCTTTAGAAGTCTTGCCTTAGTGATACCATGGTAAATATTTTGCTCTTTTGGAAGTTATTCCATGTCAATTCATTTGGCTATATGGAAAAATATTTTCTGCTCCATAAATATTAACTTCTTTATTGCTCAAGTAAAAGGCAATCCATATAATTGAAAAATGTTTTACAGTCTAGTAATAATGCACATTGTTTGCATTCAGGACTTAGAAAATTCTTGTGCAGTATGAAAAATACCAGAAGAAAACTGAAACCTTTGAGGTAACAACTTCTGTTGGGTTTCAAGGGATAGAGAAAGAAAATGGTGTAGTGAGAAAATTTAGAAGAGCGCTCAAATAAATAACCAGAAATAAGGAGCCATGATAAAAGTGGAATGCTTTGCAATCTTTTAGGCTTTGCTGACCCCTCACCTTGGGTTTTGTGCACCCAAGTAGCCCCATGTTGCAATCCTGCTTTGCTGTGCTGCATGCCTTCTTTTTCAGATTTCAGAGACCTGACTCCTGATCCACACCACAGTGCAGTGACTTCAGGTCTGACTTATTACAGCACCATGACTCCTTACTGCCATGCAGTTTCAGCTACAGACAGCAGAGTTTGTTCTGGTTCTCATCAATGTAATAGCTGATTCACCTCATAGCTTTGCTAACACTGTTTGATGCCTTTGCTTGCAGAGCTCAGTGTAATACATTGCCTGCCATGGGTTTGTGTGCGAGTGTTTGTGTATGGTATTTTGTCAAGTCACACAAGGTCTCAAATATCTGTAACGTATTAAAGTACTTAATATGAATTTTAAGTTTTTCTTTACAAAATAAACTAAAGAAAGTATTGTCATAGCAACATCCAAAGAAACAAAAGAGTTGGGAACAATTGGGTATATAAATATAAAATAAATGTGGGAAATACCCATAACAAGATGCTATATTATAGCAACAAATACAACCTACATAGAACGACCATTCTTTGTCACTGAGTTCAAAAAGATAGGAAAAATCCATGTGTATACTACTGAATTCCCCTGTCATCTGGATCAAAGCTGTATCCAAAATGCATATTAAGAGTAGTCTCTGAGGTATGCTACCTTGACTGTGCCTTGTAATTCTCTGTGTGAGCCAACACCAAAACCAAGTGATCCAAAGTATATAAGAAGATATGTAATTGGTTCCAGTGTTTTTGGAAATTCTGAGGAATTTTTGTTTTATTGTAATAAACTGTCTCAAAGCTATACACAACATATTGAAACAAAATTATTATTTAAGGTCAAGGTGTTCTGACTGTTTTATTAGCTATGTTTACTTCACATGAAAGAAAACCCAACTAATAGTATAGTTAAAAGACAAATACTTGGTTTACCAGCATCAGAGAGAAATATTAAATTGAATATATAAAACACAGTGCAAGGAAATTTTGCATGCTATTGCAGTATTTAGCATATAGCATTTTTCAGATACTGTAGTAATTACTTCTTTACCAGATATACAGGAAAAATGTCCCCTGTTTTTTCTGCAGAACACAGAGTACAGGAAATAAGTTTTTGTCATAATAGTCCAACTACAACCAAATTAATAATTTCACTAAGCTAGCCTACCTATGCAAGGCCTTATGCTATGTCCTGCTCATACACCTGTGTCATTTCTCTTGTATCATTTCTCCTGCATAAAAAGACTGGTTTTAAATCACCATTTTTATAGAGATGACATCTCCTAGGACATCTCATCTTACACAAATAGCTCCAGCACATATGAAACACTGACCTATAGTGTCATCTTTTCGTTTGCAATTTAACAGCAATTTTAGACTGTATCCCACTGCCGCAAAAGCCTTCCTTTGAAAATCCTTCTGACTCATGGTTATCCTGCTATCAAAATGCAACTACTGCTTCAGCTGGCACAGACTTACCGAGCTACTTTTGACCTAGAACCGATACTGTCACAACTATGGGGAAAGCTCCACAAAGTAGAAGAAATAAATCATTTTTCTCTCTGTCGTTGCTCTGAGGCTGACTTTGAGTAGCTTAAAACAGATGGAAAAACAGCCTGCATAAAATTCAGTATTGTCTGGGCTTTTTTGAAAATTTTCTCAGTATTGCAGCCAGAGGTCCTTGATGAAAGTGGAAGCAGGCATCTAAAAGTTTAATTCCTTTTTTTTTTTTTTTGTCAGTAGTTCATGGAAATTACTAACATTAATCGCAACCAAGAAAAAAAAAAAATTTGACATACGCTACTCTTCTGGTTGTTTCATTGTATATATTCTAAAATGAACTTAAATCCTGCTGTCTTGATTTTTTCTTTTTGCAGAGACTCATCTGAACTTATACATATTCTAGTACCTTGTCAACTCTTTTGTTTACTGAATTAGGCAAGAAGGCTAAGATTCTCCTTTTGCAGTCTCATGGTTTTTAGACTTCTTTACATACCCTTTAGAATGGCTCAAAAATAAACGTAAGACTTGGTCTGTATTTTCAGGATGTTATTCATTTTGCTTTTGTGCTTGTCTTGTAAGCAGATAGAGATAAAACTGTGTATCACAAACTGGTTTAATCGACTTAGGAGTGAAGCAGTATTAATCCTTTTGAAATTGTATACTTTCAATATTTTTATAATTTTTTTGAGATAAAAATCTCAGTTTCTGTTAAAATCATAATAAATATCATCTAAGTTTCATGTTTCAAGGAAAATTAGTTATATGGAAGGACTTTTTTTAGAAAAAATAACAGAATGCTTCTGAACATTAAATGCCAGATGAATCCTAAATCGCTAGCAATGATATCACTTCATGTGATAAAAGTTCATCTTAGAGAAGTGTCAGTAAAAAAAAATTGGACAAAAATAAGAAAAAAAGACTCCAAATAATAAATGACTTAGAAAACAGGTAACAAAATAGAAAATCAGGAGGGTCTTATTTGACTTATGAATGTAAATTTAACATTGTCTGTCAGGAATAACATCAATAAGATCAGAAGAACTGCACAAGTGTGAATTACAGGTCCCCACAAAATGAGTTTCTACTTTAGCAAGTAAGCAATTTAAACAGTTCAGATATGTTGAGCAAAAAAATATCCGAATGTGATAAGAAAGATGACTCCCAGCTACCAATTAAGGGAGAAATAGGCAGGCAGAGCTGTAATGAAAATAAAACATTCAAAATGCATGAAGACATTAAATAACCTTTTGAAGCATGTGATGCATTCTAGCAAAATATATTTGCAGAACAGGAAGATTCAGATAAGAGCAATAAAAAGTCAACATTTGTGAATAACCTCCAAAGTATTTCAAAGTTAGACAGAACTTAAAACTACCATAGAAAACTTCAGAAATATTGGCTTTTATCCTGTAGCTGAAAATTATGCCGATACTGGAGAATTTTTTTCTTCCTTTTTCCTTTCTTTCCCTTTTCCTTTATCTTGCTTTTCTTCATTTCCAATCTACTTCCCCCTCTATTTTCTCTCTCTAATTTTAAAAGAAATTATCACCAAAACAATGCATTCCTCAATATGTAGAAATGAATACCATTCTACTTGATCTAAAGGATCTTGGTTAATGAGAGATATTCATCAATTTAATGAACTATTTAACTATGCATTTTATGCTCCATCTTTAATTCTGCTACTAATTAGTGCTAATTTAATGACCTCACAGCAAACACCCTCATTAATGCAGGATTGGCTACTCTTGAGCTCCTTATCTTTCTTATTACTTTTTACATAGTGCTTATATGCATAGAACAAGAGTTGTGTTCAACTAATGGGAACCCATTTACATACCAGGATATAGATACACATTGAACTAGAAGACTTTAAGTGCAGTACAACTGGGAATAGTTTTATAATTTTTAAAGTTCTTCCTAGTTAGGACTTCATCTCACTCTTTCTAAAAAAAGAAAGGTGCTTTGTGGGTTTCCAACTTTTAAAAAATTATTTCTCTTTTTACACACATCTAAGTATTTAAAGCAGATTCATAATTTTTTATGTTGTTTTTTTTTCCTACTCACTCTCTGGGAAAGCCTTACAAATCATATGTCCAAGGTTATCAACCCTTACTCTATTCACATGTCCATGTCACTGTCTCCTATAATCATACCAGATATTTAACAAATACAAATGTAATATGTATTTCTAAAGTGTCCTGCAAACAGAACTGTAATCATATTGCTCACTGTTCTGGCTGAGCATAAATGATGTGAATAGTTAGCTCAAAATAAACAGCTGTCGATGTAATAACTATGTCAAATGATAAGACTATCAAAATGTAAGCTGGAAGAAGTTTTATTATTCGGGCACTGTCAGCTTAATACTACCTGTGATAGGACATCATTACAGAATTGCAGTGATTTGAGCTTTTGGACAGAAATATTGGGGAAGGTCAGTCAATCCCAGATAATATTTGGGACTGTTTTTCTAGTGACTTCTCTGACTCTGTCTCCATCATTAGACAAGTAAATATGCATTTTCAGTAACAGAACTAGAGTGGGGGAATTTACTCTTATATGTGAAATGTTTTCAGAATTACAAAGGAAGATTGACACAAAATAAGTTTTCTTCATGCTAAGTCTGATGCAGATCCTCGGAAAGTCTTTGGTTTACTGGAAATGCCTGTGAGAACAAAACAGAGATGCATAATTTTGATAGGAGGAAGCAAACCTAACAATCTTTATTTTGGCACTGCCTGCCAAATTAGAGAAAGCGTCATTCAAGTAAGGCTTTTAAAAAGAACAGAAAAGTATTTTTTTTCAACTAACCTGACAGCTTCATACAAAAAAAGAACTTGATTCAGAATAAATGTAAAGAAGAACAAATAAGACTAGACAGTTACAGTACAACTCTCTGGAAAAGAACATTCAGTGTTTAGGGAGAGATAGAAGCATGCTGGAAACACTGACAGTTCCTAGAGAAAGCAAAGGCATCAAGGGTAAAGTCACAAGGAAGCAGCAGCAGTGTGAGGTAAGAAAAGGTCAGAAGTTCTGACATTCGCCCTCAGATGAGCGTACCTGGAAGGAAATTTCCTTTGATGCTAAAACAGATTGATTAGAGTTTGTCAGAATGTATGCAACATAGCATTCAAGACCCGATGATGTTTTCTAAAAAGAACTTATGAGGTCAGCCATTACAATACAACCTCTTTGTGCAGTATACCTGCCTGGAGAAATACAGAAACTGCTTTAAGCATGGACAGGCACTTTGGCTGACTTAAAATAAAAACAGAGGGAATACATGAAAAAGACCCTTAGGATTTATGGTATTAATATTCCTATTAATATTGGAAATATTTGCTTAATAAAGCAAATCAAAACTATTGCATGTTTTTCATATAAATACTTTGATAAAATCAGACAGTGATACTTTATATTCTTTTTTTTTTTTTTTTGGGGTAATGTCTCTCTAGCCTGAAACCAATAAAAATCAGACTATATTTCAGTTTAAAATATTTTTGACAGAACTCACGGCATATCAACTTTAATTTTATTCCTATGTCTTAATCTTAAAAAAACTTTAAAAGCCTGAGACACATACAGTTGCTGTAATTTTTGCTTTACATGCTTCTATGGGCAGCCTGTCTATTCCCACATTACCAGCACAGCAGCCTTGTGGATGAAAAGCAAACAGAGGATTACAACGTTCTTTTAGAACAGCAGAAACACAGTCTTGATTCTGATTTTAAAAAAAAAGAAATTCTAGCCTTCAATGGTATGCTCCGTTGGTATTTATGATTATAAGTCCTTGACTCTTATTACACTTTTAAGCCCATATCTCTTTCCTAGCACAGACTTGCCAGCATTCATGATGTTTAAATGCAGGCAAGTAACGAAGCCATGGGCTTGGCTATACTTTCTTAAGAGGCAGGCTTCATTTTATTTAAGCAGACCCAGTTAAGTGAAGCATGAGCTATACTGTTGCTAAGCCCATCCCTTTGGGATTCAGAAGATAACTACTTCAAGAGCAGTCTGTGCTTCTCCCTGCATAAGAATGAAGCACTGCCAGAGCATAGCAAAAGCTTTTCCCCAACACCCATCATACAGGAAGACTTTATGAAACACATCTTGATGGAAAACAAGTATATTTTTTTGCCACATTAATTGAGGAAAGAATATCCCAATAAATCTTTGGCTAATAATTAAATGCAATGGTACAATATCATATTATATTATAACATATTACATTATATCATATTATATTGTACTTATTATATTATACATACCTGAGGTCATTATAACTGAGGATGTTCATTTAATGACTTATAATTTATCTGCTGATAGTATTGTCTGATCCTTTTTTGCTTGCTGTGCCAGAGGCTGAACTACTATTTATTTCCCTTGCTGTGCAATATGGAGAATAAAGAAATACCTTAAGAGCAAAGAGTGCTACTGATGGTGATATTTAAATAACACCAAAGGTGAATAGAGTGAATCTGCAAATGTTATAACAATCTTTCTAGATGAAATAATGTTGATTTTGTCATTTGAAAAACAAAAGATAGCTTCTAAAACTTCTTGTATCAAAACTCAGAAGGTCAGCCTTTGGTTTTTGCTTCAAAAAACCCCAAACTGTTTGTCTTGTTTGTGTAACAAAACTATTTCTAGGTGCACTTTAGTAGCTACCCACAACCACAGCTGTCCTTTGGTTTAATTAAACACATTCTCCTTACGTGGTCAAATAAATGACCACTGTGATTATAATTTGAGTGGTCTGTATTTAAATTATCTTAATGTCTATCTTTATTACTATCTATGCACAAACTTGCATCTTTTTATCAGAGCACTAAATATTGAAAACTGTTTACACCCTCATAAATTGTACTGCATGTTATGATTTGTTATACTTGAATGCTAATTTGTAACTAAAACATATTTTAAAATCATCATCTGTATTTTGTAATGCTTATTTGCACATTGAGTAACTGTAGTATTTCAAAAACACCAAAAGTTGCATAGATTAAGCATATTTTAATCTTCCTGTTCCAGAGCCAAGATTTAGATCTTACAAAAATTCAAATGTATGTAGAACAATGACAAAAACTTACCCATCATATCATACACTCAAGAGAAAAGTAAAATGAATTGAGATGTGAATAGTTGCTTTGTGTATCTGGACAATAGCTAAAGTTTGTAAGGTAATGACTACCTTTACAGGGAATGTTGCCCATAGGCTCCTAAACACCGAGTCTAACCCAAACCACTTTTTCAAGCAATGTATTTATAAGATTAATAAATTATACCTTTCAATTTAATTTCACCACATGGAAATATACAAGATTATTAAGGGATAGGGGTATAATATCTGCATTAACTGAATAACAGTAACCCTTTGGTTAAGATTCTTTATATCAATTTGTTTGAGTTCGTAAAGGTAAAAGATGCTAATGAGAAAAAATATCTCTCATTGAAAAAGTAGTTTGCAAACGTCTGACTGAGGTATTGCTATAGGCAATACCTACAGGGCCTCGGGAAAGAGCTCTAGTTTTTTTATTTGAGAGAAGAGGCTACATTGGGAGCTGCTGAATCTGATAATTCAATAGCCATAAGGCTACCACAGCACAAGTGTCAGCAAGAGTCACGACAATGGTAAGCTTGAACAGAATACCTGTACTTGTATCTGTCTACATGTGGTCAGACATACAGGTGAACACTAACAGCAAACATCACTCACAGAAACATAAAAACTACTGATGGCCTCATCCATTCCTGCCTCAAATGAAAGCCCACTCATCAAAAAGATGTACAGTGTGGTTCCCTGAAGAACCTGGTTCCCTGGGCTCAGATTCTCTGTCTCCCTAGTTGATGGCTCCTGGGCATGTCAGCCACAAAGGCCACAGCCCTTTCTTCATGCTGGTGCTCATACCCACATTACAAGCCATGGACACACTCAGTAACTGGCCTTACACAGTTGGTCCACCCAGTAGGTGTGCCTTAGATCTACAGGGGCTCTGAAAAACAAGTGTGCAAGTGCATCTGATAGCTAGCCCTATGATTGTATGAGCTTCCCCAGGAGGGAAGAGAAAGGGCAGGTACCAATCTTTTCACTCTCGTAACCATTGACAGGACCTGAGGGAATGGTCTGAAGTTGTGTCAGGGGAGGTTTAGGCTGGATATCAGGAAAAGGTTCTTCACCCAGAGGGTGATTGGGCCCTGGAACAGGCTCCCCAGGGATGTACTCACACCCTCAGCCCAACAGAGTTCAAGAAGCATTTGGACAATGCTCTCACATGGTGTGATTCTTGTGGTGTCCTGTGCAGGGCCATAAGTTGGACTCGATGGTTATTTCAGCTCAGCATATTCTATGAGTCTATGGTTTATTAATGTAAACTTTATGTAATGTATCTGTTCCATGAAAAATTAATTCAAATAGTTATTTTACTTTTAAAGAGCTAAGAACTAAGTATATTGTGAGTTTCTATTTAATCAATTATTCTATCATGTGTATCATTCAGTTATTAGTTTATCATTTTACTATGCAAATCAAAATATTATTTGACACACAGATAGATTTTCATCTGTCTTCTGATACTGTCCTGTATTTATGCAGGAGCTGAATTTGATCCCATATTTGTAATCCATCTGAGGAACACAAGCTCCTATAAAATCCGCAAAAAGGTGCATTAACTTCTGAGAGATGATCAAAACACTGGTGAGAAAAGGATGATTCACAAGCCCTTGACTACTTTTCATCTAAGTAAGGTTTTTGCAGCGTGAGCTCTTGTCTGATTTGGAGAAGCAACAAATGACTTTGAAACATAACCAGGGTCTAGACTGCTCAATGAAGCATATATTATTCCTTCCTATTCTCTATAATGGAAGAATTGCTGCTTCAATGGTTTCCTCAGATTAATCAGCAAATCTATCTTCTGTACTGCTCAGTGGCAGAACAATCTACATTTAACTTTACTTTGATCACTCTCCAAAATTTAGATGCAGCCTTGATTTTCTTTCTTACCATCATTACATAATGAATTAATATATATCATTAGTGCTTACGTCCACTTTCATTTTGATTTGAAACTTGTGATATTTTGAAAAGCAACTCTGGACATGATTTTACAGATAAATAAATTAATCTTGGACTTCACAATAAGAACATTAGTGCAACAGCAATATATTTTAAAAATATGTTCTTGTGTCTTTGAATAAACTGTATCTCCTGGCAAAGAATGAATATTCTCAGGAAAAACGGATGCTTCACTAAGTCTAAAAAGAAAAAAAATCTCAGACAATAGTTTGCAACAGCAGCTTAGACAACTGGCCATTTTACATTTGCAGTGACAATGTCTTAATTGACCATAAAGTCTTAAGAGCTTGTAGACTTTCACTGCATTTATTCACTTTTTGTACCTTAGACGTAAAAATGAGACATGAAGGAAGAGGCCGTCAGTATGATAGGAAAGGATTATTTTAAGTTACAATTTTACTATAAAACTACAGATTATTTGAGGGGTACCTCCTATTATTATAGTATTAAATAATTTAGGCCACTGGAATCTGCTTTTATTCTGTGGAGAGTTTGGGGGTGTTTTTTTGGGGGGGAGGAGGAGTGGTTGTGGTTGTTTTTTGGGGGTTTTGAGGGTTGGTTTTGGATTTTTTGGGGGGGGGGGGATTTGTTTTGGTTTTTTTTTTATTTGTTTTTACTGGTTACGGACTGCTGTGCAGCTCAGAGCTTCTTAGAACAGCTGCATTTATTGTGATATGCTCCCAGTCAAACACATCCCCAACTAATATACAGGATGGGAGGATGTATTTGAAGAGACATATACCCTTTCTACATCTTACTCCGTATCCTCCTAGAGTCCTGTATCTTGCTAAAATACATAGGAACTAAAAAAAGATGGATATTCCTAACACACAATTCCTTCTCATGTAGCACATTTCATTAGATGGAAATTTTAAACTATGCTAGTCAAATGTCCTGGTGCCTATATGCCCCTCTACACAAAGGTACACAAACAGACTGCTAAATGATAACTTGCTTTGCCAGTCCCATTTGTTTCCTTCCATATTTATTATCCACTTAGCTTCTAAACCACCTCTCCATCTCATATATTCTAACTTTCCTACACAGAGGACTTAGAATGATTGTGTCTGCATTATTTAAATTTGTTCAAATTTATTTCATTAATTTTCCAGATTTCATTTGTCTGGTTTAAATTACTGTCTTGGTTTAAAGGGACAGTATTGCCAGGAAAAGGAAATTCAGGAACTCTCAGGCAAAAAAAAAAGGTATGGGTTTGGAATAACAGTTCTTTACTGATATATTTACAAGACAAACAAAAACAGCATCAACTATATGAAAGAAAAAAAAAAACAGTGACAGAACAGAACGGAACTCAGTCCCAGTCCCTTTTTGCAGTCACCGATGCCCCTCCTCATCCCGATGGAGCAGGGCAGGCGGCCTCTCAGTCGCAGTGGCTGCAGAAGCAGGGGAGCAAGGCAGCAGCACCGTCCCAGGTGGGAGAAGGGTGAGGGAAGAACTTGCTCACCGTGGGTGTCCCAGTTCTCAGTTGTTCAGAGGAAGCAGGAAGCTTTAGCAGTCCCAGTCCAAAGGAGCCTGATCCCAACCACGGAGAGAAGTAACCTCTCTCCTCGAGTTCCGTCTGCGAGCTGCGAGAGTCCTCCTACTCGCCGAAGGACAAAAACCGCATTCCACTTTCGGCCATCAAGAAAATCAGGGCCCGCCCAGGCATCCTTTTGTCTTCAGTTCTTAACGGCTAAAAGGGGAGCCATCCTGGCTAGCTTAACATAATAATGGGAAAAATTTCTAAAACCTCCCCAGCCCACAACAATTACCCAGTTTTTATGTTTTCTAAAAAGTCCAAAAGAATAATATTAAAGACCATTTTTACCACTGTGACAGAAGGGCTTTTGCAAAAATGACAATTTAGCAGCTATCCAAGAATTTGCAGTTGTCTTCTTATTGCTAGCAGATAGTGCCTTCTGAATAATCTTTCTAGGCTCTGTACATAGGCCTTAGCTCATGGTACATCTATGGCCCCACCCACCAATATTAAAGGTTCCTGTAATGGTTTCAGTAATTTTTTGCTCCAGTACTGTTTCTAAAGATCATCTTTTCTTGTTGGAAATCATCATGCTCCAGTTCCCATCATTGGATCTTTCCATAAATCTTTCTGATATGCTAAAGATCCCTTTGTCTGAAAGCTCTTCCTCAGTACAGCAAATGCACCAAATGACAGAAACAGGAATTATACCCTGCACCCATTTTGTGTTTAGACTTATTAACACAAATAATTAATTTGTTAAATCAATATTAATAAAATATTGTGATTTGTATAAACTATGGAATGATTCCTGTCAATTAAAGAACATTAAAATATCATCCTAAATATGAAGATGGTGAGAATACTTGCATCACAAATATCTAGAATCCCTCACTCCTTTGTGAGCAAAACAAAAATTAGAAAAAACAGTCTAATTTAATTTCAATAAATTGATTATTCAGTGAGTTTTTTCAACAACTCTATCTTTACTTCATAAAATTGAAAGAAACTAATCCTTCCTATTTAATTTTTTTTAAGTTTGTGCTATACTCTTCCTTATCTTTTTATTTTGAATGCTAAATATGAACAATTCAAACAAAAGACACCCCCCACATGCCTAGTATCTGCATCTATCCCTTAAAATTGCATCTTCTGAGAAAACTTAGTGATTAACATAATAAAACTGAGGAATCAAAAAAAGATGTGCTGAAGAAATCCATGTTAAATGTTTAAATGGTGACCACTTCAGCAATGATTAAATGGAATAAGCTCTGAAATCCTTAGTACATGGAAGTCCTTGGCCTGTTGCAGCAGGTCCAGAGAAGGACCACAAAGGTTTTTAGAGGGATGGACAACTTCTCCGATCAAGACAAACTGAGAGTGTTTGGGTTGCTCAGCCTGGAGAAAAGAAGGTTCCAGAAAGACT
Source organism: Catharus ustulatus (assembly GCF_009819885.2). Classification (NCBI taxonomy): domain Eukaryota; kingdom Metazoa; phylum Chordata; class Aves; order Passeriformes; family Turdidae; genus Catharus; species Catharus ustulatus. Next base: position 96,748,853 of record NC_046223.1, read on the forward strand.
TTGCTGCAATCTTTCAGTATGTAAAGGGGAATTCTAAGAAAGGTGGGGACAGATTTTTAAGTAGGATCTCTAGAAAAAGGGTAAGAGGTAGTGGTTTTTAATTAAAAGATGGTAGATTCAGACTAGGTATAAGAAAGAAGTTTTTAATGGTGATGTGGAGACTCATTGGAATGGCTTTTCCAGCAAGGTGGTGATTGCCTTACTCCTGGAAACATTCAAGATCAACTTGGATGGGGCTCTGAGCAACCTCATCAGATCCAAGATATCCCTGCTCATTGCAGTGGGAAGTGAACTAGAGGACCTTCAAGGGTCCCTTCCAACCCAAACTGTCCTATGATTCTATAATTCTATGAAGATGACGAGGATCAAGGAGGTTTTGTTTGGGTTTTTAGTTTGTTTATTCTTTATTTTTTAATCTGTTTTGGGAGGCACTAGTCTATTTTACCTGAAATGTAAATGAATTGAAAAAAAATTTAAGAAAACCCTCATAGGCATTCTACAAGTTGGTTTTTTTTAGTTTTTTTTTTTGTTTGTTTTTTGGTTGTTTGTTTGTTCTTGTTTTTTTGTTTGTTATTTTTGTTTTGTTTTGTTTTCTTGTTTGTTTTTTGTTTGTTTGTTGTTTTTTGTGGTTTTATTTTTTTTTTTAATTAAGATCTAGTATGTAAAATACATATTTAGCATACCTACCACCATATTTCACTGTTTCTCAAGCAGCATTTTCTGGACTGCCCTTCCTAAAGTTTAAAAAGTTCTGATCACTATGAGATGTGAAATAAAATTTTAGCACTTCTACAACCAAATTCAAATGAAGTTTGTTCTAATATGCAAACTGATCAGTAGAACTAGTCTTTCTTACTTCTCGTCTTTCCTTGAAAATGATGAAGTATTCAAAACAGGATGACTAACAAAAATGTTTCTTGATTCCTGTGATTGTTATTATGCATATTAGATTACTTCTTCAAGTTACAGTGAGGATATAATTGTATTCTTTCCATATGGTTAGTCTCATTAGGACAGAATTTTAAAACAAGGAAATTAAGACAAATCTGCTTACTATGTGAAATATTTCAGACATATTCTGGTGATAAATTCAAACTGAATAAAATTGCATTAAGCTGAAGCCTTGGAGAACAGCTCTTATTATGAAGGAAGAAAAGAAGGTTTGTTACACCCCAAGCAAATTATTTTCTGCCTTGAATGCTCATATTCTGTTGTTTGTGATAATAAGGGTTGGTAAGAGTACTGGGGAATGGCTCTAGGAAGATGCTCAAATAGAATCAAAGACAATAATAAAAAAAAAATAAACTTTCCCTTTTTTGTCCATATATTGACAACTAGGAACAGCATTTGCAGAGAAAGGCATCCACATTCTACTGAAAAGCAGCATTTGTGTTCTATAGTTATAATAACATAGAGAAATCCATACAATAATTCTGAACTGGCCCTAATATAATCACTCTCAGAAAACACACCTGCTACAGGGTTATCAGCAGCATACTCAAGAGTGCTGAGATCTTTCATTTTCACAGACAGTGTTCATGATTTTTTTCTCTGTCTACTTCATCTTATGAAATCACATTCACCCATTCCTTTCTTATCCTTTAGCCTGCACAGTAAAGTGGTTTCTAAATTTATCATTTAAGTATTTTTGTTGTATGCCTCCAACTCAAGCTTTCATTTCCAGAACCATGCACTGAAACTCACTTCCATTCATAGTGCATGAGATTAAATGCCCAGACATGAGAGAAAGTGCATACAAAGAGCATAAAGAAGTTCCAGGAGTAGGACTTTTCTGATCAATAGCTCTGTTTTGCATCTTCAGGATTTACTTTATGGTTTACTCCATGGCTTACTTTACTCAGAATGGAGTTTGGCATAGACACTTTTGCTAGATGGCTATGGGATTGTCTGATGCTATTTAAAAACTACAGTAATTTCACGACCATAAGGCGCACCGGACTATAAGGCGCACCCCCCGGGAGTTGGCAAATTTCGCAACTTTGTAGCTCATATAAGGCGCACCGGACTATAAGGCGCACCTTTTTTTTTGCAGCGAGGAGCCATGTGGCACGTAACAAAGTAATGAATTACTGGCAGGTGCTCAATTTGCAAACATTTTTCAAAGATCGTTGTAGCCTTTAAATGCAGCCCCAGGCGCCCTCCCTGTGCAGCAGGTCCCAGCACTCCCGCCCGCCCCCAGCGCCAGCTGGCACAGCTCACGGCTCCCACCAAGTGGCCGCGCTGCGTCCCAGCTTCCCTGCGGCCAGTGGTGGCGGTGCCACCGCTTCTCGCCACTTTCCCCCAGCCAGTGCTACTTGTCGTTGTTTTTCGGTAGCCGCAGGGGCTGCGACACAGTTGCCGCGGCTTTTCGGCAGCCGCAGGGGCTCGGCCAGCGCCGCTATTCAGCGGCCACTGGGGCTTCACCGCCACTGCTCCGATGTCGCCGCTGGACGGGGTCTGCTTGGGGTTGTTGCACTCGCTCTTCTCGTTCCCTCTGCCCCCGGGCCAGGGCCGCCCAGGTTCTCGTTTCCCCCACGCCCGGGGTGGCGCCACCCGGCTTCTTGTTCCACCTGGGCCGGGGCCGACGGCACATCTCTCCCTCCCGTCGCGGCTCCTGCTGGCTGTGGCCACCTGCTCCCGCTCCCTCCTCGTGACTCAGCGCTCCCGTGGCAGCGACCCCCCATTGCGGTTCACACTTCCGGTTTGGCAAATTTCACAACTTCATCCATCATATAAGGTGCACCGGACTATAAGGCACACTTCTGGGTTCGAGGGAAAAATTTAGTCAAAAGGGTGGGCCTTATAGTCATGAAATTACTGTAATGTTAAGGTCAGAAAACATTTAGAAGGGTTGCTTAGTAACTGGTTCTTTCCCATTTTAATATCTGATTGATAATTTTCTTCATACAGTTCTGAAAATAGGTCCACAAAAATAGGTGGGCTCAAATGGAAATTTAAATCTGACTCCAAATCCCATGTCAGGGTTTATAACATTAAGAGATGTGTGAGTTACCTTGAAGATACAGCAATTACGTTTCCAAATGCTGAAGTGTCCAGCATCCTGTTTTTGGCCATATAAATAAAAATTAAATGCTGGGATACCAAATTAGTCAAGTGTCTTCTTCATACCTGATCTTGTTTGGAACTCACAAAATATTCATTTACTGATTCATCTCAGCTATGGTATTCAAGAAAATAATTGACTTTAGATCATGTTTTCATGATCATAGTCCTTAGATATAGGCTTCACCTCAGATGCAGATTTTCTTTCTGAGTATTTTTTAAAAATGCAACACTCAATAATACTATTATATAGAAAAATGGAAACAATACAAAAAAAAGGGAGTATCTTCACTAATTCTAAGAATTTGGTAAGAATTTTAAATTCTCCCATGTAATAGTTTTCAGGGAACTACTACCCATTCATGAATGACACTAGCAAGCTATTTAGTAGAGAAGCATTGACTGGCTTCTTGTTAACACTTATGAAATTTCATATATATTAGATATTTCCTCAGGTTCTTATTAATTTTGTACTGAAATACAGGATTTCAAAACCACTTGAGTTTCCTTTCTCAAGTCAAGCATAGCAGCCTGGGATTTTCTATATCATATTTTCAAAAGTGTGTGGATCAACTTCTTGATTATGCCTAAGTAATAAGTTACAAACACTTTTGCCTTATGTATTATTCCAGATTATTTAAACATCTAACTTCCAATAAAATAATATAAATTCAGTGCAAATGACTTCCTGAATAGTCCAGTAAAAGTTTCTTTCAATACAAGAACAGAGTTTCAAATCTGCTCCAATTTCATTTGAGAATTGAGTTCTCACTGATTTTGATAAGGTTAAGAAATGGTAACTGTTCCCTTATGCAGCATGATTGTCTTTAATAATTTTTTTAAAAAATCATATAGAACAAGTTCTTGAATGCTTATTTTCTTAATAATAATTTTCTGATCTTCCATTTTTGGAAGATGTCTAATAAAAAGAAGCTTTACTCTAAAATAAGAAAAAGTAAACATTGTCACATATCTCTGAACAATCAGAGAAAATTATTTTAGTAAAAACAAAAAAGAAGAATTATTTTAGGAAATGAAAAATTAGGGGGAATACGTAAATGCATATTGTTTCTTCATTTGGCTTTGCTGCACAATATATATCTTAAAAACATAAATACACATATATTTATATATTTTTTTTAAAACCTACAAAATATTTTTCATTTATAATACTTTTCAAGCATTTATTGTTTACAGAACTGGACTTAATGATTTCCTTGTCTAATAAGATCCATTATATTGTCACATTTAAGTATTTTTCACTGTAAATTTTCAGATTCTCTTGACTTTCACTCCCTCCTCTCATCTGTGGTCCAATTTAATCTCTTATCAGACACTCAAACTGTCTCCTTTCCTCTCTCCTTCCCTCTCCTCATTCCCTTGTTGCTCTTCAGCTTTAGATCCGTCACAAACACTTTGATGATATCACCTTCCTTCTGTATCCTCTGATAAAAAATATTTCTTTTATGTGCATTTCATTTTCTAATGTAGTTCAGTAATGTTCTAATTTCTGTAACACGCTCTTGCAGTTTAGCTTCATGTGCTTGATTTGACCAGCAACTATTAAACACATCAAGTGTTTCAGGGCTAGCTATTGTGAGATATGATATTATCTGCTGAGTTTTACTACTTTGTGGTACATACCTACTTCAGACATGGAATAAACTGCTGTTTAAATCTCCATGTATTTTTTTATACTACCATAATGCTCTGTCCTTTGAGTGTTTTCGTTACTTTATTTTTCCACTCAGGATGTTCATAAAACAGTAGTCATTCTACTAATGCCTTGTGATTGTTGAGAATATGTTATATCAGCAGGATTGCAGTAATGGAGTAAGATCCATCCTATTACACCTCTTCAACCTTGTCTGCCTTGCTGATACATCACGTTCTTCATTGATGTGAACAGACCTGGGAGAAGACCCACTTACCAGGACTTGCTGCACAGTTCCAAAAAACCACCTCCTAGTTGATCAAAGAGGAATCCAACCAGGATGAATAAGCCAATTTATGTTGCAGTCAGACATTTAGCCTTTTTAGTCATCTACACCCTTGCTGCAATTTTCAGTTTAAAAAAAATATGGGGATTCTTCTGTGCCAATTTAGGATCCAGCTAAGAGGCAGAATGAATCTGTGCTTATTTAAATTCTTAGACAGACTTATGGATGTCCATGTCCATAGTCCATGATGATGTATTTTTTTTATCTGATTGTCTGTCTTTGAGGTAGAACAGCCTCCACTTTCTCCTAGATAAAAATACTCTGATAAAGTGTCCATTTACATTGTGGCTACTGGTACCTATACTTCCAGTTCTTCCTTATCCACAGATATGTAGAATTCCTCAAATTTGAGATGACTTCTGGTTTTATGCCATGATGATCTGGTTGTCTCATTGCAAGCTGAGTTCATTCAGGATCTGATTCAACATCAGTGTCCCACAGTCTGGGAGAGGATGCCTGGGAGGACTTTTGTTTCATATAGGATAGCTGACTGTAAATGTGGCCCCTTCTGCATAGGTAGTGACTCTGACTTCAGGAAGGGGGAGAGGTTCAGAAAATCATCTACTTGTATGCATTTTTAATACACGCCCTACACAACTACATACCCTGCTTCTTCATTCACCAGTGAACAGAGGCCCTTTATCTTTGCATCACACCATATTTAATTCCTCCTTTTTCCACCAAATTTAGTTTCTAACATGCAGATTCCAAGAAATAATTATGTCCCAAGTCTTGGGGTTTGGAATTCTTAGAAGCTTGCCACAACACCGTCCTGCAATGTTACAGGCTGGAGACAGTGTGGCTGGAGAGTGCCCATGCAGAAAAGGACTTGGGGGTACTGGTGAACAGTTGACTCAATATGAGCCAGCAGTGTTCCTTGGTGGCCAAGAAGGCCAATGGCATCCTGGCCTGTATCAGGAATGTGTGGCCAGCAGGAGCAGCGAGGTCATTCTTCCCCTGTACTTGGCAAGGCTGCACCTCGAGTGCTGTGTCCAGTTCTGACCCCTCAGTTTAGGAAGGACACTGAGACGCTTGACTTTGAGGAGGCAACGAGGCTGGGGAGGGGCTTGGAACACAAACCCTTTGAGGAATGGCTGAGGGAGCTGGGGTTGTTCAGTCTGGAGAAAAGGAGACTCAGGGGTGACCTTATCACTCTCTACAACTTCCTGAAAGGTGGTTGTGGTCAGGTGGGAGTTGGCCTCTTCTCCCAGGCAATCACTGACAGAACAAGAGGACAGAGTCTTAATCTGCACCAGGAGATGTTTAGGTTAGACATCAGGAAAAAATTCCTCACTGGAAGAGTGATTGGGCACTGGAATCATCTGCCCAGGAAGGCAGTGCAGTGTCCAGATGGATCCCTTTGAAAAAGGTTAAAAAACATTTTAAAAAAGACTGGACATGGCACTCAGTAGTGTGGTTTAGTTGATGAGGAGGCGTTAAGTCATAGGTTGGACTTGATGCTCTCAAAGGTCTTTTCCCAACTAGTTCATTCTGTGATTCTGTGATGATTCTGTGATTCTGTGATGATTCTGTGATTCTGTGATTCTATGAAAAAGACCTTTCTTATATCTACCATGTTAAAAGAAACTGTAATTCTAACTTGTGGTTCTTTCTCATGACCTTTTCAGAGGTATTTTCTTGATGCTACCTGCATTGTCTGCACACTGTCATTTCTGGAGCTAGCTAAAATTCTATTGACATGAAGTGTCAAGGGCTTCAAAAATTTCTACATATTTATGTCTCTCATTTTTTAAAAAAACTCTCAAAATGCCTAAAGTAAGTTATACTTCACAGAGTCATGGTGTGGTTTGGGCTAGAAAGTGCCTTAAGGATTGTATAGTTCCAAGTCCCCTGTCATGGATAGGTACACCTTCCACTTGTTTAATGTTTACTCCAACCTGTCCTTGAACATTTCCAGGGATGTTGCATCCACAATTTGTCTCAACAGCCTCTTCTGCTGCTTCACCACTCACATAGTGAAGAAGTTCATCCTTATACCTAATAGAAATCTATTCCCTTCCAGTAAAGTACAAAACGCTTGCAGTGGAGTCTCACCAGAGCAGAGCAGAGCAGAGCAGAGCAGAGCAGAGCAGAGCAGAGCAGAGCAGAGGGACAGAATCACCTCTCTCACCCTGCTTTGAGTACATCACAGGATACGGTCGGTTTTTTGGGTTTTGAGCACACAATGCCAGGACACATTATATTTCTTGTCCACCAACACTCACTCCCAAGTCCTTCTCCTCTGGGCCACTCCCAACACATTCTCCATCCAGCCTGCACTTGTGCCTGAGATTTCCCTGATCCAGGTGCAGGACCTGGCAGTTGGCCTTGTTGAACTTCATGAGGTTCATACAGGTCCATTTCTCAAGGCTGTCATGGTCCCTCTGGATGACATTCCTTCCTTCCAGAGATGTTGATTGCACCACAGAACTCAGTGTCATCAGCAAACTTGCTGAGGGTCCACTTGATTCCACTGTCCCTGTTGCTGACAAAGATTCCTTGCAAAAATATGACACAGATATTAATTGCTTAAGCGTATCCATGTGCACACTGTCCTCTTCTCCTTTCAGTGATACACATCACAACATTTTGGTAGAGTTACAGTGATGCTGCCTTCCACAATGTCTTGGCCTGGGAAGAAGTGACTTAATGCAGTGACTCATATAAAACCCTACTTTGGACAATGATGGGGGGTAATATTCTCCCATTATTTACTCCAGTATAAAATATTGAAATTAATGTGAACAACAATGAAGAAACATCATATTATAGTTTGTTTTCATTAGTTCTTAAATAGTTCTATAGTCACTGCAGTGAAAATCATTACTGCACTATTCTATGTTGATGAAAATTATTAGAATTTATGGCAACAGGAAGGATACTAGATCTTGTGAAGGTTATTTTGTAGGGTTCAGTTCCATAGTATATGTCATTTCATCTTTTTTTCTCTTAAAACATTCATTTTATGATGTTTCAATTTTTTTTTTTTATATTATTATGATTGTGTGGGACCTATCATCTGTTGGTCTGGAAAGTGAAATTCAGTAAGCAAGGTCAGCATTCAAACTTACTGGTCTTTGATCTTCACGCTTCCTTTCTGCTATGATGTAATGCAGATATTTAATTTTCTTTTGTGAAATATGTGAAACCTGAGTGAAAAATATGCCTTTTTTTTATTTCCATCAATTAAGGTTTATTCACAGAAGAGGTATATTTTTGCTATAAATGTGAAATACAATTTCAAGGTTATAACTCTTTGGTTTCTTCTTTGTGTTTCAGTGTTGCTTGTGAACAGAATTGTGGATTATCCTGGCTTATATAATCTTTTTCCTCAGAGAAACCCTCACAAAAAATAGAAACAAAAAACACCAAGCAGAATGGAGAAGAATCACAATGCCAATAACCTTGCACATTTTATAGATAATTGCCCCTCTGGGGCTGTATCATTCAGAGGTATAAAATGGACTGATTCTCCAACTGTAGGGATTCTAGAGAGTCTGAAGTTAAAAAAAAAAAAAAAAGAAAAAAGAAAAAAAAAGAAAAAAAAAAAGAAAAGAAAATTCTCATCTACTATGGGCATTCAGCTGTGAAATAATTACTCCACTGACCTCATTTTACCACTGACATCTATGAGAGCAGAGATTTATCAAGGCTGAGTGCTTCTGAAAATCTCACCTTTAGTGTCAGTGAGAAAACATGCTCATTCCAGATTCTCACTTCACCTGATACTTTAAGGAGTTACCACGAAGCCCTGTGATAGCTCCTCCAAGGCTGGAGGGGCAAAGAAGGAAGGACAGAAAGGATAAGGAGACCTAAGTAACCTTTTCTTTCCTTCACCTATACAGAAAAGTTCTTCAGTAAAAATCTCCTATTCTCCTTGTAAAAGTTAATCAGGTCTTTATGACTGAATATTATTTATGATCATTAATTCTATTTCAAACTGGTTTTAATATGTAAATTAAAGCATCACACTCCGACAAAGAAAGCGATGATGGATTTTGCTGACAGTAGCACAACGACTAAATCAATCTTTTTATTACCATTTTAATAATATATTGAGCAAAACTTGTAAGTATGTAGTGGATCTGTCAGAGGCCTTGTGGCAAGACTCTCACCAGCCAAATGAAAGTGTGACTTTACCTTGAGCATTCATGAAAGTGTCCTGTTATAAACATAATAAAAAGGTCTGGAAGAAGGAGGTAGTAAAAATTCACCTTTCCATACCCAGTGAAAAGTGGTATTGGAGTTAATAGACTATGCTAGTGTTCAAAAAATTCCAAACTCTCCTCAAGCACTTTGCATTTTCCTCATGAAGCATTTCAACCACATATAAAAGGCATTTTTAGATAAGCCATAATTTCCTACTGCAAACTGTGGAAGCCATATCCTTGTGAATTTGGGGTGGGGTTAAGAGCAAGAGCTGAGGTCATGAAACTTCTAGTGAAGCAATGGAAGTGAAAGACAACACAAATTGGATCCATACAGGCAGGTTTCACTCATATTAAGCAAAAAACCAAGTAAAATTTGTGCTAACTACTGCTGTTTTTGCAAGTGAATTTTCTTTTTTAAGGATATCATATATCAGAACACAATTTTTATGGGTCTTACATGTGTTCTCACAACAAAAACAATAAGCATAATACAAGAAGAGAATGAAGATGTATGTATTTTATGTATTTTATTTTATTGTATGTATTTTATTTTATTTTCCTTACAGTACAGTATTCCATAGAGTAGATCATTTTGGTCCACTGTTCTTTAGCACCATGTTGTCAGGCAGAAATATTCATTCAAAACAATATTATACTAAGCTAATAACACACAGAAATGATGCTTTAATTATAGATTTTCAGAATCAGAAAAAAATATAATAAATATTTTTCATATTACAACTAGTAATATTTCATATAAATGGAACCAAAATTTATTAAAGAACAACTAGAACTGTATTTTCTCATATTAGTCTAACCCAATCCATAGAGTCAAACCCAAAAAAATATCTGTGCTTAAACAAAACAGGTATATATTTCCTTGGGCATAAACCTTGATTTTCAAATTAGTCCATATTGAAATATTCTGGAAATTCAAGTCTCCTAGGGAGTTAAGAAAAAGGATCTGACTTCTAAAGTCACATTTCTGGTCTTCTGTAAGTCTGTCTCAAGGGTTAGTTTGCGTTCATTCTTCCTTCCCCTGATCAAAATGAGCATTTAGCGATATCAAATATAATGCTGCAGAAACCCAAAATATGGCATAAATGCAGAAAGGGGCATTGATAAATGAACTCATTTTTATAACCTGAAATGTAGAGCACTATTGAATGGCTTTAGGATGGCCCATTTTCTGGCTTTCCTTGCTCACTTTTATAAAATGGTTGTGTTACACACATATGAATTAATTGTCATTGTTATTCTGGTTTCATTTACTCATTCAACGGTTTGAAAGTCTCCAAAGAGACTGGACTATCTGCTTTTAAAGACTGTCAACATTTCTAAATGCCATTTTACCAGCCATGCTTTTGGATCTCCTGACGAAAATATATAGTAGCTTTTAATCTACGCATTAGGAGAGCATTATTTTTTTTCTTAAGGCACAAATGCAAGGCCTATTCTTTATATAGCCTATGCATACTGTTCCAATTCTATTCCCTCACCCATGTTATTTACTTCTGCAGGCATCATTTCAGTCTTATCTTTTGCAGAGGTCATTGGCAGTGGCAGCTTATCACTTCTGGCATGAATTTGTTTGCACATGTCTAAGGGAGAGCTTGTCTTTTGCAAATTTCAATGGAGGGTCTTCTACATACACAGGTCTCAGAAATGACAATCCTGGTTATGAAATGTTGGTTGGGTTTGAAAGCACTAGTTTTCTTCAGTTTTGATTTGTGTTTCGACATCCTTCAGCCTGAACACACTAGCAGTGAACCAGAAAATAATATTTTTGCAGCATCCAGAGCACACCAAGTACTTTATAAGACAGGTAGGTCCACAATGGACAGATCTGATCCCTCATTTTTTTTTGTGCAGACCAAGAAAATAAGGTGTGTTCAACTGGGGAAAAAAGGGAATTATCGCAATAACACCAGAAACTGTTTCTGCTTCAGATCTCTACACCTTGTTTGGTATTTTGTGGGGAGTATGTTCATGTTATTTATGGGTAGCTAGAGTGGTCCTTTGCATATGAACAGAAACAAAGAAAAACCCATTGACACTTCTTATCTGCTTCCTGTGCACGTATATATTTGTGTATGCAAACCAAAATGCACAAAAATTACACGATGCATTTCATGCGCATTAGTTGTGCTGGTGAAAATGTAGATGAGTATCATTCTGACTCTGATGGGACCAAGAAGTAGTCCCCCAAGACTGAGGCAATATGTCCATCAAGTAATTGATGCTATATTGTGAAGGCAAGCAGTTCCAGCATTTGCTGAATTCTAATTTACTGTCTGGGTTTTCTGTTAATGCTTCTTGAGTATGCCTTTCACATCTACCCCAAAGAAAAGGGAGATGCTAATTTAAGGAATGACAAGCTGCCATTTAGCAGATCACTGATATTGTGGTCTCTATGATGCTATGTCTTCCTAATTCTTCCTGAGTTCAAAACCCAGGGGAACCTCAGGTCACTGCCTATCATAGAAACAAGGTGCCCAGCTTGGTTTCTCTTGTTCAGTGAAAACTGCAATCAAAGGATTCCCATACAGGGAAGATAGATCTACTCAGTTGTTGCTTCCCCTTGGTCAGCTGATTCTGCAAAGGAAGCAGTTCCCCATTCTTGCGAAATTCCTGCAGATTCTGTTGAGTATGTTTGCTTACACTATCTAGGTCTTTCCTACAGAACTACTACACCAGTTAGCAAAACATTCACATAGTTGAAATACTAATACAATCATGAGCTTATTTTACTGAGTAAAATGGTTTTACTCAACTCTTCTTAACTGGCAGTGTTTACATGTGTTTCTTTTCTGATCTTCTTGATATTATACCCTGTTTTTTTTTCCAAATGAGGAACTTGAACATAGAGATAAAATTAGCTCAAAAAGACTACAGTCTGAATTTCTTTTTTTTTAAT